>NW_005359149.1:801967-809158 GCF_000412655.1 Myotis brandtii
AGCGGTCGTACACTAATTACCATGTTTCTCTTTTATTAGTGTAGATACTAGAGGCCGGTGCACGAATTTTTGCACAAGTGGGGTCCCTAGGCCTGGCCGGCGATCAGGGCCAATCGGGCCAGGACGGAGAGAGGCTGGCCAGCCAGCGGGGAGGAACAAGCAGGACCGATCGGGGCCAGCTGGCTTGGGGGAGGGACCGTGGGAAGTTGGCCGGTCATGGGAAGTTGGCTCTGGGAGCACCCTGGCCACCAGGGGGAAGCTCCTGCAGTGAGCATCTGCCCCTTGGTGGTCAGTGTGTGTCATAGCTACTGGCTGGTTATCTGGTCGTAATGATCACTTAGGCTTTTATATATACATAGATTACACTCCTCAAAATTAGATATTATACAAGTATAACAAATGACTTTTCAAAGTAAAATCAAACAAAGGGAGTATCAGTGATGGCAAATTTTATGTCAGCACATTACTCAGGATGTAAATGCCTTCCCTAACTTTGAATGAAATCCAGAGCCCCAAACATCCCCAGTAATAAAATTTAAAATTTCTTAATTTATTCCTTCTTCCCTTTTACTTGAAAAAATAAACCTAAATTTCATTTGGAAAAACAAAAACAAAAAACTTCCTGTTTCTATTGATGTTGAAAACCCTGAGGATGGGCTTAAACTCTAAAAAGCATTTACAGAATTCAACCACATACACTTTAAAAACCATACAAGTTACACACATGCACATGTACATGTACACGTACGTACACACACACACACACACACACACACACACCCCTTTTCCTTACTGGTTCAGATAGCTAGCACTCTTTAAAAAAATTTTTTTATTGCATTTATTGGGGTGACATTGGTTAATAAAATTATGTAGGTTTCACATGTACAATTTTATAATACATCATCTGTATATTGTACTGTGTGTTCACCACCCAAAGTCAAGTCTCTTTCCATTACTATTTATCCCCCCTTTAGCCTCTTCTACCTCCCAACAGTAATATTTCTTTATTAAATTTTTAAAGATATTTTATTGATTTTTTTAGAGAGAGAGGAAAGGAGAGGGCAAGAAACATTGATGTGAGAGGGAAACATCCATATATTTGGTTTGTGAAGTCTCAACAAGTTGAAAAACTAGCAGCTGAAGAGTTCAATCAACCTTAAAAGCCAGCTCTGAAATTCAGCCATGTTCTTTCTTCTTTAAAAAGAGGTCAGAAAATAACAATTATCACTCTACAACCACTTCACATCAGTACAAACAATTGGATACATAGGACTCACTGGTCACTTTTCCTTCTGCGTTTTTACTTGAACTAGATCAAAGACATCACTGGCTTATCACAAAAATGAACATCTTATAACTATGAATTAAAAGCTTATT
Source organism: Myotis brandtii (assembly GCF_000412655.1). Classification (NCBI taxonomy): domain Eukaryota; kingdom Metazoa; phylum Chordata; class Mammalia; order Chiroptera; family Vespertilionidae; genus Myotis; species Myotis brandtii. The sequence continues at coordinate 803,345 of NW_005359149.1, forward strand.
ATCTGCAATGATACAATTCTGGCACTGTTCTGAATAGTAGTTACTGTCAGCATAAACAGTGGCAGTTTCTTCTTACTTATGTATAAAGAAAATCTTTCACTCACTGACCAAATTGAATATAAATTTGGAATGAATTTTAGAACCATTCCCTTTATATATTAAAATTTTTCTGCTAGTCTGACCTATAAGGTCAGAGAAAGAATTGACCATTTTGGAAATTTTATATCATGGCAGCCTTCAAATACAGACAGCTTATCTAACAGCCAGACATAAGAAACTCTAAAGTACCTACAGTTGTTGTGTATCCTCTATGTTTGTCTGCCATAGGAGCTAAGCAAAAACCTATTCCAACTTATGTTTAAGAACTAAAGGGTTCATTCATGAAGTTCTACTGAAGCTGGAGCTGAGAATAAATACTGTTTATTGTGCAATCACTAAGATTATTCTAGTCTTAAAGGCCTAATAACACACTTAGTAGTCTTAAAGGCCTCGTGACACACTGTTATCTTAACTTCCTAGTGACTTCCATAGGCTATACTATACCCTTTGAGAATACTCTATTTGATGCTCAACTTGTTATTTTCATGGGTAAAATGGAAGTAACAGTTTCTCTATAGTTCTAACTCTTGACCTTTTCCTTACTGGTTCAGATAGCCAGTACTCTTTAAAAAATTTTTTTATTGCATTTATTGGGGTGACATTGGTTAATAAAATTATGTAGATTTCACATGTACAATTCTATAATACATCATCTGTATACTGTATTGTGTGTTCACCACCCAAAGTCAAGTTTCTTTCCATTACTATTTATCCCTTTAGCCTCTTCTACCTCCTGACAGTAATATTTCTTTATTAAATTTTTAAAAAGATTTTTTAATTGATTTTTTAGAGAGGGAAAGAAACACTGATGTGAGAGGGAAACATCCATAGGCTGCCTCCTCCACGCCCCCTACTGGGGATCGAGCCCACAACCCCAGCATATGCGCTGACAGGCAATCAAACTGAAAGGATTTTAGAGACAGGACAGGCAGTTAGGGAATAAGGGAGGTCCATGGGAGAGGAATGCAAAGGACACACCAGAATGCTTATCTTACTTTTACAGAGGATAGAGAAATTTCACAAGATAAGAGAAAGGGGAAGGCATACATTCAGAGGATAGGGGAATGTTGCAAGATAAAGGGGAGAAAAAGAAGGGGACACCAGTGGGCTCTGACCTTTGAAACTGATACTCTGCAGAAGAATGACCAGTTAGGAAATCACGGGGGTCATAAATTAAGGAAGGGTCCAATTAGAAAGGGTCATGAAGAGACAAAGAGCTGCAGCCTTTATAAACCAGGAGACAAAGAGACTCAGAGGTTTTAGATTCCCCCCCCCCATTTTAGAGAGAGAGAGAGAGAGAGAGCAGGCTTTTCCCACTTGGGGACCCCTCTCCAGGGGAGTTTGTATATGCTTCCAATAAATTTCCACATTTTTATTTAAAATCTTTTAGTCTGCAAATTTATTCTTCAAACTTCGTAGGACAAGAACTCACAAGGGGACCCCGTGCCCCCAACTCCAGTATCAAAACTGGCAATCTTGCCCTGACCGGTTTGGCTCAGTGGATAGAGCGTCGGCCTACAAACTGAAGGGTCCCAGGTTCGATTCCGGTCAAGGGCATGTACCTTGGTTGCGGGCACATCACCAGTGGGAGGTGTGCAGGAGGCAGCTGATCTATGTTTCTCTTTCATCAATGTTCCTAACTCTCTACCCTTTTCCCTTCCTCTCTGTAAAAAAATCAATAAAAATATAAAAAAACAAACAAACAAAAAAAACCTGGCAATCTTTTGGTGCACAGGATACCGCCCAACCAACTGAGCCACTCTGGTAGTTTTTCCACATTATTTATTTCTACCAGCTCCAGAAAGTATTTGTCATCTCTTATTTAAAAAAATCTTAGGTTAGCCAACCTCAGGATTTAATATTCTAACTTTTTCTACTTAATAGTCTTACTAATTCTATTTAGTCTGCATATGAAAATGCTGGCTCATTGGACATGGTTTAGTGGTCTTTGTGGTAACACCTCAGGATATCTTCTTAGTCATCTCAAGGAGTGCCCCTAATATTTCAAATTTAATACTAAAAATGACTCAAAATTCATATTAATGAAAAAAATAAGCCATTTCTGGTCTTGGCCGAATAACTCAATTGGTTTGAGTGTCTTCCGGATATGCCAAGGTTACAGGTTCAATTCCCAGGTAAGGGCACATACAAGAATCAGCCAATCCTGCCCTGACCGGTTTGGCTCAGTGGATAGAGCGTCGGCCTGCGGACTGAAGGGTCCCAGGTTCGATTCTGGTCAAGGGCATGTACCTTGGTTGTGGGCACATCCCCAGTGGAGGGTGTGCAGGAGGCAGCTGAATCGAGGTTTCTCCCTCATCGATGTTTCTAACTCTCTATCCCTCTCCTTCTCCCTTCCTCTCTGTAAAAAAAATCAATAAAAAAATATTTAAAAAAAGAATCAGCAAATCCTACTAGTCTATACTAATAAAAGGGTAATATGCTAATTAGACCAGGAGACCTTCCAGACATCCTACCAGACAAAGCCATGGTGGCAGGGCCTAGGCAGAGGCGGTTAGGGGCGATCAGGCCAGGAGAGGAGGGCAGTTGGGGGCGAGCAGGCCAGCTGGAGGCCAGTTGGGGCAAGCAGGCTGGCGGGGTTGGGGGCGAGCAGGCCGGCAAGGGGGGCAGTCAGGGGCGAGCAGGCCAGCAGGGGGTGCAGATGGGGGAGGGCAGGACATCCCCTGAAGGGTCCCAGATTGGAGAGGGTTCAGGCCAGGCTGAGGGACAACCCTCCCGCCAGTGCACGAATTTCGTGCACCAGGCTACTAGTATATAATAAAAGGGAAATATACAAATTGATCCTAACAGCAGAATAACTGGGAATGACCTGTTGCTATAATGTGCACTGACCACCAGGGAGCAGACACTCAATGCAGGAGCTGCCCCCTGGTGATCAGTGCATTCCCACACGGGGAGCACCGCTGAGCCAGAAGCCGGGCTCATGGCTGGCAAGTGCAGCGGCGGAGGCGTGAGCCTCTCCCGCCTCCACTGCAGGCGGGCAGTAAGGAGCAAGGGGTCCTGGACTGTGAGAGCCCCAGACAGCAAGAGGGATGTCTGACTGCCGGCTTAGGCCCGATCCCCAGGGCCTGCAAGAGAGCACAGGCCGGGCTGAGGGACAGCCCCCCCCCCCCTCTGCATGAATTTCATGCACCTGGCCTCTAGTTAAATATAACGAGATATAACAACAAATAGATTTCTCTCTCTCCTCCCCCACCTCCTCCCTTCTTCTCTCTCTCTCTCTCTCTAAAAATCAATATTTTTTTTAAAAAGCCATTTCCAACTAAATAAATTTTTTGGGAAAATGGAAAGCATCATTTCTTAAACTGTAGTCAATTACCAATCCAAAGGATATAGACCTCTGTACCTGTCTGTAGCAAAGCAAGAGAAGGTGGAATCTAAGCTGCTTTGATTCATCTCAAAAACAGTAAAGTAATAGGGGGAAATGGGGGAGAGTTAGAAAAATATATTTTTCTTGACAGCTGAGATGGTAAAATACACTTTGAGCTGATAAACTGTAATGGCTTTTGTGTGAAAATATATACACACTTAAAAACAGAACAAAGGACAGAATAACATTTGATAAAGAAACAAATAGATTCTGTTAACAGCCTATGTATGGGACTGCAAACTAGTTATTTTCAAATGAGTGAAACATGCCATTTTGATGCACAGCTAGGATTTGATGTTCAAAAGCTACTGAACCAGAATATAACTTTAGAAATTTGTCTAAAGGCATTCTAACACCTAGATAGTGTTAACTTTCAGGTGATAAAAATCTGAAAAGTGTCTCGCTTCTTTTTTACTTCAGAATTCTGCATTTTCTGTAGCATATTTTAAAAATAGATATATGTTTGGAAATACTAATACCAAATTAAGAAATAAAGAATAAAAAGCAAAGATACTTCTCTCCATCTGAGAAATGCTTCAGAGGCTCACAGGATGTTCAACCAATGATTAAAAAAAAAAGAAAGAAAGAAAAAAGACATAGACTTTGATAGTTTAGAAAACAAAAATAATTAGTATAAATTCTAGGCAGCAGAATTTGACTCAATACATTTTCCTTCCTTTCATAGGTTTCTTTTCTGAAATTGAATGCTTTTAAACAACAATAGCAGCTTCAATTTATCCTTCCTTATATTTTCAAATTTTTCCTTGCTTTTCAACAAAATTTTGTAAATATTAAAGGCTAAAGTTTCTTTAAATTTCAGACTGTAGTGGTAGGAACTAGCAAAAATAAAGAACAGTTACTGAGTGTCTATTCTACACCTAGCACATAATGCCCTCAAACTACCATTTGAAATAGGCATTAATTTCTCCTTTTACAAATAGAAACTTGGTATTCAGATAATTTGAAAGCAATGTCTTCAAGGTTATAAAATAAAAAGCAGCTGAGACCAGATAAAATCCATCACCTGCTTATCTGGAAGTCTGTGCTTTTTCTACATCAACCCTTGGTGATAGGTCCTTAAACAACAAAAACAATTAAAAATAAATTTGACCAACAAAAACATAATTGAAAGAATAAACTATGTTTTAAATTCAATATACTAAACATGATAGTTTATGAGTAAAACAAGATACATAATACATATTAGCATTCAAATAAAAAGAAAATGGTCTTTGACATTGTTAGGTTGTAACTGGCTCTATGTGTGATCTTCGGCAAGTTCCTGGGTATCCCTAAGTCTGAATTTCTTTATTTGTAAGAAGAGGATATTAGTTATCATAGATTTATGTGGCCAAGACTAAACATTGAGATGACAAAGGATAGTGGCTACAAATCCTCACCTGGTAAGTCCTGCACTTCTAACAGAGTGACGCTGAGTCTGTAAAGGATGCTAACAAATATATTGCAAATGTTTCAATTTTTCACAAATTACTAAGGAAAAAAACACAACTGCCTACAATCCCTACTCAGTGCTTCAAAATTTCCTTAACTGTTATATCTTAAATCTGATATAGATGAAAAACAGCTAGTATACAAAGAACAAAGACTAGAGTTGGTGGTTAGCGAAGGGGAGAGGAGATTCAGGAATCCTAAAGGAAAACACTCCACAAAGTCAAAGTACTGCCCATGCCTTTGGAGAGACTCGCAAGTAACCTTACTAATCACAAATGCCTGTATGATCTATTGGCCATAAGCATACTTTAGGCCTTTATCCAGGTAGACTGCCATGAGTGTTTATCCCCTTTCATATCTTGACTGGTCTTATGTATTCACTAATCCTCTTTTGGAATGGGAGAATGGATCTGCTATAGGAAAAGTACAAAGGTTGTACTTGGTACAGAATCCAGTAATGCTGTACTTCTAGATGTGGCCTGAGCACATGTTTATTTTTTCACATCTCTATGCCCTTTTCACAAGCCATGTTTCCAGAACACTTGGTATACACCTTTACTTGCCTCACTGCAATGCAATTAATTCACTGACTGCTTGTTTCTCATACTAGATAGTAACTTCCCTGAAGGATGTATGTTTGCATTCTCATTATCTAACCATCATTCTACTGTTTTTGCTATAAAGGTCTACCTTATTCAATACTTCAACCTGTCTAGAGAAGCCAGTAGAAAATTAAATGTGCTTAAGAACATCATTTCTTCATCAGTAGGAAGAAAACGATCCCCACATGCTTTAAAAAAAATAAATCCTCACCCTAGGATATGTTTATAGATTTTTTTAGAGAAGAGAGTTGGGGGGGGGGACAGGGAGAGAGA
>NW_005359149.1:809171-813823 GCF_000412655.1 Myotis brandtii
GGGGGGGGGGAAACATCTATGTAAGAGAGAAACATTGATTAGCTGCCTCCCGTATGCACCCCAACCAGGGATCAAATCCACCTTTTGGTGTACAGGATGACACTACAATCTACGGAGCCACCCAGCCCAGGCGATTTTCTGGTTATGTATTGAGCATATCAGTTTTAAAACCCTTAGTAATTAGCATTTTCTGAAAGAACTTCAGATTTCCCACTCCAAGCTTCCTAAGGGATAACTTTATGATTGGTCATACAACCAACCAATCAATCAATAACTGAGCCAGTAGATTTGAGCAGACATCAATCTCCTAATTTTACATACTGCTTTAATAATGTCAACACACCCTTATTGGACCTTCATCCACAGACAGAAGTTACCATTCAGTTGTTCTGCAGAGAGGAACAGAGGAACTGAGGTCTGTATTTATAATGCCTAAATAATATAATACCATGGCTTACAAAAAGAAAAGGCCTCTAACCAATGCTCTATGGTCAGATTATATAGTTTATCAATGCCTTGCATGTAGTAAGTTACCCTGACTATTATTTATTTTTTTATGAGTGGTACTGTTAGGTCTGATCAAACAATCGAATCGATACCCTCTCCTGGGAAACTGACCTTTAGATCATTTCGCAACCGATATTCCCTTTCACTTAAACCACATTCCATTTGCTAAGACCAGTAACTTTCCCTTCTGGACTTTCCCAGGATCCTCCATCATCTTAACACACTTGGCTTTTCCACAGAGGACCTGACAAAGCGCCTTATCTTTTACTTTAATACTGCCTGGCCACAATATCAATTAGACAATGACTCACATCGGCCCGAGAATGGAACTTGCGATTTTAACATTCTCTGGGACTTGGACAATTTCTGTCACCACAATGGGAAATGCTCAGAGATCCCCTAACACTAACTCCTTCACAGTGTCTTTAGTAAAGGTAACATGTATTTTACAGATTAAAGATAGAGTAGATAAGCAGCAAACCTTAAAATTTGAGATGTTACTGTCAAGTTTCTAGTTTAGTTTGGGAAGTATAATATCTAAATGATCATGAAACAAAATATACATAGCCCATTTTCATTTTTATACCCATTTAAAAAATAATTCACACAGTTAAATTACATATATTTCAGGAAAAACATTCAAATAGAAAGCCACGACTTTAAATCCCATTGTTTTAGACACTGAAAAGGTAAATAGTATTAACTGTAAGTGTTCTCAGAAGTGTATATTTTGGTATTATTTACCAAGGTATCTGTTTTCAAAGATTTTAAAAATATATTTCTTTTAAAAACTTGAGATTTCAACATAGAATCCAATCTAAAATATACTTTCAATTAATTAAAATGCATTTATTATTTATATATCCTAACGATAGCATTCAATATGTGTAAATACTATTTTCAGCATGGTTTCAAAGTCGTATGATCAGGTTTGAAGTTGATGTTAAATACAGAACTAAAAATACTGAATTCTATTCTGTTCTGTAAAACTATCAAATAAATCCCTAATAAGGTAACTAGTAATACAATATATAAGTAGGCGTGACTTTTGAAATTTCCTAATGGTTCTCAAAGGAATCAAGGTTTTGTCAGAATTTCTCCATCTCTGAGGCTCCTCCTGAACACCTGAGACAATATGGTGAATGCTGTTATAATTGGGAATGCTAGTGACCTCCAGTGTCTATTCGCCTTCCAGGCTGTTCTATCCATTTTGCCCTTTTGGCTTAAAAATGAAAGAACTATGAAACACTAAAAATAAATTGTTTCTTAAAACTGATCTCACACTAAGAAGAAATAGATGAATTCTGCATGTATTAATGTGGTTTTTTTCCTTACCTGTGTAGTTCTACTAAATATTGATACGTAATTTAACTTTTACTATTCTTATAGAATTATAACAATAAATTACAAGAAAATTGCAGTTACATGTTTTAGCAATTCTGTCAGTTTTAAATATGATTTCTGTTAATCTAGCAGAAATCATGTATTCTATGGTTGAACCACCTATCCCTGCATAGTACACAACTGTTAAAATGTAAATTGCCCAACTATTTTTAGCTGCTGCTGGAAAAAAAAATTTCTGTCTTCCGGAATAATGATTTGAGGCATTGTGTTCATTTTGTTTATCAAGCAGCTATTCAGCCTCTAGTGGCCCAAGTGCTTACGCAAGCAAAAGCTTTTAAGAATGCCTGCAGCTGCAACCCAACCTTACAGGTAGGCTGCAGGTTCAGAGCACAGCTGCCCTAGGCTGCATAAAACTCAGATCCATCTGGAACTGATTTTCAAAGAGGATTTCAAATTTGAGTTTTCATGTATCACATGGAAGAGAAGGCGGGGGAAGAACACAGGAAAGAAGGAAAGCAAACAACCAAAAGATGATATCTCTACTTCAGCCTCAATAAAAAATGAAAAGCTCAAATCCATGCTGCTCCTTCTAGATTACGACTTGCCAAGCCGGATATTCCATTCTGCGTATACTTCGATGAGCGGTGACTCATCCAGCAGCACCTGCGCCCATGTGTTAAGTACTGCCAAATAAAAGCCCAACATCCATTTACACAACAAAGAGATGTACCCTACCAGGCTTTTGGATTGAGGCCCCACTCCCCATTTGCTTTAAGCAAAGGGAAAGGAAAAAATATCTTCCCTCCTCACACCAGGGATTTTTAAATTGTAGGTGGATTTATGATGTAGGTTAATTTACAAATACTTTTACTCTTTAAAAGAATAAAGTATATTTAATAGTATAAACACCCCTACAGCATTAGATTATCATGACCATTAATAATTGTTCACCAAATCTTTCCAACCTCCTTCATGAACACTCTTAATTCTCAAAGGATACATTTTGGAGCAAAGAGGGATCAACAAACTAGTTGCTTGAAAGCTTTCCTGATGCTAGGCTGAAGTTAGGAAAGGCTTAATGAAGGCTTTAAAATCCACAAGGGCTTCACAATGAACATCTGACTTGGTGATTTATGCATATTAATAACCTCAGTCCTACTGAGGCAAGCTGAGCCGAACATGTCCTCCGAATCTTAATGTCTTTAGCTCCACTGGGATTATTACAAATGTAAATTTCTAAGATTCTCAGCTATTAATCTCTGTCTGTCCTCCTGTTCAGCAACATAATGACTAATTAAACATCAAAAGACCTGTACAGGAGATCTTCTTTGACAGCTACTGGCCTAGTCCTCTTCCCAAGAGGGGAATTCAAATGACAGGGACATGGAGTAAAAGCCTATGAGTAAGCTACAAATCATTGCAGAGAAATCTAAAAACCTAACATTAAATGCAGATTTATCTCAATGCATGGTTCCGTTAAGCAGCAAACTGATTGTGTGAAGTGTGCTTAATGACACCAGTCGAATATATCCTTATACCCAGCAAATACTGAATATCTGAAATCAGTTTGTTTACCACAAAGTCAAAAAAATGGGTACTTACAGAAGAAGGCAAACCAGGAGGCACCTTTCTGACTTTCTTTGCTTGCAAAGGATCTGCACATAAAAAACAGTATATTTCATCAGCACTTGTATTAGAAAAAATCAGACTTCAAATGAACAGGAAATAATTTTTCCTCCTACTGCCTCTCTTGTTTTCCAATATTTAGGAGTAAGCAAGTGAATATAGGGATGGGGGCTCATTCTTCACAACTGGTTCCAGTGCAGAATAGGTCCTAATGAAGTGATATATTCTGAAATACATATTCCATAAATTTGGAAAGATGACGGCAAGCAAAGTGAAATAAGAAAGAAAACAACAAACCAATAAGCATATGTGAGGAAAGGGAATTAACATTTCTTAAGTACCAATTACTATGTCTAGACTCTACACTAGGCACTTTACATCATTTATCTCAGTTTCATTTGCAGAGGGGTATTCCGTGCAGGAGGTGATTTTCATAACATAATTCCTTAACAGAGACATAAATTCACATCACACTGAGAAACCAGTTTACTTTAACAATGTGTGGTTACAACTGCAACTTCAGCACCAATTATGGTACAATTTACCCTTGGATGTTTATATCTATTTCCAAGAAATAACTACACAGAGAAAGTATATTTCTTTCTAAGACATAAATGATTTATTAGTATAAATAGAAACATGAATACTTTCATATGCCTACTCAGCCTTACTTGGTATTTTAATTTTACTATCAGTAAAATTTAAAATTTAAAACTTGTTATTTATTGTAAAAAAAATATGGGTGATAAGTACAGCTTTCTAATATGTCACAAAAAATGGATCAAATTCAGGATTTTTCAGAAGTGTTTACTATTAAAGAGAGAGAAAGCAGAAGAAAGCTAATGTAAAGTATAATTTATTTTTGAAAACTGTAAAAATGGGAATTAAACAAGCATGGTATTTTCCTGGGTCACAGATGATATGAAAGACATGGAGTTGTTTAAGAATGAAACCCATTTAAAGTCGGGGTGGGAATCTTTTTTTTTTTTCATTTTGTATGACGTTGTTTTGTTTTTTGTATTTTTAAATTAAATCTTTATTGTTCAGATTATTACAGTTGTTCCTCTTTCCCCCCCCCATAGCTCCCCTCCACCCGGTTCCCACGCCACCCTCTGCCTTACCCCCACCCGTCCTCAACCATAGGTGTACAATTTTTGTCCAGTCTCTTCCCGCAC
>NW_005359149.1:815440-826401 GCF_000412655.1 Myotis brandtii
TCAGGAATCAACAGGGCGGAGCTAACAGCTATGGCTGATCCTCAGCCCTGCCCTAAGAGGCCCTGGGTCTCAGTGTTCTGCAGTAATCGCTGCAAGCACCTCTGAGAGAAAGCCGCCCTCGAGTTCCGCCCAATGCCAGACAGTTCAGTTTCTCCCTGTATGAGTCTGGGTCCCCAGAGACTCACCCGGAACTGGAGTTCAGAGCAGTCGGGAGCTCGTTGACTCCCTCCTGATTGAAAAAGACAACTGCATCCTCAGTTGCCAGCCCTTTCCGCGTGTGCCTCTGTACCTCTGCACTTTACTTCTGCACCTCCTCTGAGTCTCTGTGCTTTTCTCTTTCCTTCTAGTTGTAGAATTTTCACTCAGCCAGCCTTCCAGTGGTTCTGGATGATGTGGGTTTTGTCTTTTAGTTGTATTTTTGAAGTGGTTGTGCAAGACTGCAATTTCAGGTGTTTACCTATGCCGCCATCTTGGTTTCTTGTATCCAGGGTGGGAATCTTTACAGTAAATACCCCAGGAGGTTACAAAGCGCAACTTTATAAGTAGCACGTGGAAAAATTTTATACAATAAAAAGGGAAAAAAGCATTCATTGGCACCCAAGTCACTAACCCAACAGGCAGCCTATATTTCCTTAAAACAAAGTGCCAAAAATAAACATCTGGCACACTCTATACTTATAAAATTTACAGGCAAAAATTTCCGTTTTTTGTGTGAAGCTTTTCTAGGACCCGACTCTTCACAACTAACTAATACAGCATCCCTTGAGCAAAAGCCACTCTAAACCAAGAGAGTCCAATGTACTGCTCCTATTAGTTTGGAGCCCATCATTCCATTATAGGGTAATTATTAGAAGATATTGCTATTTAGTTCAGGACTAAGTAGAACATTTTCACATATTTTGATTTCTTCATTAGTTGCCACTATACAATCACATACATAATGTGACATTTAAAATCATGACTTTGGAATTCCCACTTCACTTTTGGAAGGGTTCAAAGTGTTATAGTTAAGAGAGTAAGCTGGCTGGATTAAAATTTCAGATTCATCATATAGCAACTATGTGAGCTTAGGCAAGTTACTTCACCTCTTGAGCTTCAGTTACCTAAGATGGAAAAGTGGGATATACCTCCTGGAGTTATTGTAATAAAGATAATACATGAAACAGGTTCACGGCAGTGCCTAAAGAGAGTGACACAATAAATTTTAGCCATTAGTATTAGGTTTACATTAAATCTGGCAAAATGATTATAAATTGGATATTGTTTTTTTAACCTTGCAGATTCAAGGCCTCAAAAATTGGTTCAAAACTCAGAATTGTTCCTCTCTATGAAAATCTTTAGTAAAAGGCAAAAGATTTATGCGATCTAAAGAGAAACCAGAGATTTTGTTACTGTTTTGCAGAATGTTGACTGCCTAAAGTATCTAAATAATTTAAGAAGATGCTGAGATTGGTGTAGATGATCTCTGAGTTCCTTTTAACTCTGAGATTTTATGAATAACAGCAATGCCAAGTAAGAGTGACTAAGACTAAGAAATAACAATGAAGAATAGAATAATAATGATCCACTAAATGGTATACATACAGGACATGAGTGGGCCTCCCTAAGTCTTAGCTATCTATACAGATAATAGCCTAAGTGACCAAACGATCGGAACAACCAGACTGACTGGTTGCAATGATGCGCACTGACCACCAGGGGGCAGACGCTCAATGCAGGAGTTGCCCCTGGGGGTCAGTGCGCTCCCACAGCGCAGCGCTGCTCAGCTGACTGACCAGTCCCAGCGGCCCACCAGCCCAGCGGCAGCCACTCACTCCCTCAGTAGTCCTGCAGGTCCAATCTCCAGAGAACAGGCCAGGCACCAACGGACCAGCATCGCTGGCATGATCTTGACAGTGTGGCCGGCCTCCTGGAAGTCGGCCTCGGGCACCGCAACCACCTTCCCCTCCCTTGATGCTCAGTAAGGAAGAAACAATATAAAAGTGGTTGCCAGGTGGTTCCTGACAACTGGCGCAAATGTCACCGGGATGGATCTGGATCCTGGGCTGGCAAGGGCATCCCACCGCCAGCCTGGAGGGCTGATCATGTCCCGGCCCTCCTCACTCCCCTCACGATCCCACCCATGCATGAATTCGTGCACTGGGCCTCTAGTATAAAATAAGTTATTTAGCTTCCTCAGTCTTGGTTCCTCATTTCTAACAAGAGGTTAATATTACAATCTCATAGATTTTGATTGTGACAGATATTGTTTATTGTTACCATAGTACCTGACATGGAAACAATAAACAGTATCTATCATAATCAACATGAAAATGAGTAAGAGATAAGCACTAATTTCTGAAAAATTTGAGTTTTTATGAAATTTATCCCCTCCCTTTCTAGTTATTTCAATAGTTCATTTTATCCCTGAACTTTTAGTAATAGTATATTGGTCTATAGTAGTGTTTTTTGTTACACTCACTCACATAACATACTAACAAATTATTTTCTAGAGTGGCAATAACATATCTAGACTCAAATGAATGCTCCTACCCTAACTCATTTGGTGGGAAACAAAAGTGGAGATGGAGAAAAGACACTTTACAATTAATTTTTTTCATAAATCACCCACAATACTGAGAGCTGGGCACAACTAATCACAGCTCTCTGCTGAACATGACAATCCGTTATTGTGCCCTTTGTTACCCTCAAAGCATACTTTAGACCCAGAAACTAGGGATATTTCACCAAAATATCGGTTTGGCAGAGGTAGATATATAAATTGGAAGCAGACAACAAATATTTGTGGAATTGGAGGCAGTCAACAAATATTTGTGGAATAAATAACTATAACATACTTTTGTTGTTGTTAACACTCACCTGAGGATATTTTCCCCTTGATTTTTAGAGAGTGGATGGGAGGGAGAGGGAGAGAGAAACATTGATGTGAGAGAAACACATCAATTGGTTGCTTTCCCACATGCCCTCATTGGGGCTGGGGATTGAACCTGCAACCCAGGTACACGCCCTTGACTGAGAATAGAACTCAAGACCCTTCAGTGGACAGGCTGATGCTCTAACCACTGAACATACTGGCCAAGGCAGATATACTTTCTTTTGGTAGACTATCTATATCTATATATATTTTTTTGACAGACAACTGTTTAGTTTTTTTTTCATAATCATAAACTTAACTCTGCAATCCAGCCAGACTGGGAAGGGGTAAGGAAATTATGGAACCCAATGAACTATGGCAAGAGCACAAAGATTATAGAAGAACATTCGCAAATCGGGGTGAAGGGGTGCTCTCCTGAGCTACAGAAGGAATGGTATGGTGGTTAAGATAAAACACAAGTCAAATTTATTAGAGTTGTCCACAGTCAGCAATGGTGATCTTCTTGCTGGTCTTGCCATTCCTGGACCCCAAGCGCTCCATGGCTGTCACAATATCCATGCCGTCTTTCACCTGGCGAAGACCACATGCTTGCCTTCCAACCACTCAGGCTTGGCAGTGCAGAGGAAAATTTGGGAACCATTTGTGTTAGGTCCAGCATTTGCCATGGACAAGATGCCAGGACCTGTATGTTTTAGAATGAAGTTCTCATCCTCAAATTTCTTCCTATAGATGGACTTGCCGCTTGTGCCATTATGGCGTGTGAAGTTACCACCCTGGCACATAAATCCCGGAATAATTCTGTGAAAGCAGGAACCTTTATAACCAAATCCTTTCTCCCCAGTGCTCAGAGCACGGAAGATTTCTGCTGTCTTTGGAACTTTGTCTGCAAACAGCTCGAAGGAGACGCGGCCCAAGGGCTCGCCGTCGACAGCGATGTCGAAGAACACAGTGGGGTTCACCATGGCTGGTCACCGGCGGCTCTGGGGTGGCGGCGTCTGCAAAGCCTACATTATATATTTTTTTACAAGCTGGTCTACCTTAATATAAACATGCTTTACAACTTCAATTTTCCTGTATAGGATTCTTTGGTAGGAATCACCAAGAATGCCACAAACAGTGATTAGATAAGGCATCAGAATACACCTGAAACTTGCTGTAAGTAGCAACACAAAATAGATTGGCTTGGTTAGGCAATGTATAAAGAAAATGCGAGTTGAATGCTTAATAGGTACTATCTTTTTTTTTTTCCTTTTTAAAGGTGGTTTGCATTTTTTAAAATGTTTTTATTGATTACAGAGAAAGGAAGGGAGAGGGAGAGAGGGATACAAGCATCAATGATGACAGAGAATCACTGATTGGCTGCCTCCTGGGATCAAGCCTGTAACCTTGGCATGTGTCCTGACTGGAAATCAAACAATGACCTCCTGGTTCATAGGTCGACGCTCAGCCACTGAGCCACACTGGCCAGGCCTGTGTTTCCTTTTAAGGTGATGTTTTGGAACTAGACAGAGATAACAGTTGCACAGCATTTTGAATATACTAAATGCCACTGTACACTTTAATATGATTAATTTTACATTTTTACTTTTACCTCATTTTTAGAAAATGTGGGGAGTAGAAGCAATTAATATGCAAAGAACATTGAACTTGGAGTCAGAAAATCTTAAATTTTATCCTGTGTAAATCACCTACTAATTATATGAATGTGTCCTCTTTTGAGCCTCAGTTTTATGTTCAATCTAGTATTGTATCCACTACCTAGCAGGACGTTGTATTGATGAGATGAGAATGTATATAAAACCACTTTGTAAACTGTTCAGCATTATGTCAATTTTAGTAAAAAATATGAGCAGAAAAAAAACACATGAGCAGACATTTTTATGAGGAAAAACTAGTTCCATTTTTAAGTTTTGTTTTTCGTTATTTAGTCCCTCCTATACTGATGACCAAACAACAGTATTAAATTGTTTATTAAATATCTAATAGATATATTATTTTATGTAAATAAGCCCCAATATCAACATGGTACCCAAGAAATCAAATTTCTCAGCCAGAAGAGACTAAGGGTGGGGAGAAGCATTTGTAGGATGGGGTTTGTCTGTGAGACACTCACCAAGTGCCGCAGAGTCATGGAGTGGTCTTCTCCTGGAACTTGTGGTGGAGAATGAGTAGTATGGTGTCCCAGGTTTTCCTGAAGAAGACAGCTGTGCTGGGCTACCAAGCCCTAGATCTTGTCTCAGGAGACTAGACTATAAAACAAGGCCAAGGAAACAAGTTATGTTCCCACTGATAATGACCCAAACCTGAAAATTTCAATACTTCTAAATTATTATTTATAGTACCTTCAACAATGTTTTGAATTTAAGAAGCATCCAATAAGTACTTATTTGAGTTCAATTAGACCATTTGTTTAAGCATATATTTCTTTCCCCCCCATCCATGGATGGCCTACTTTCTAATAATCATGTGGATCCATATAATCTTAAGATTGAAAGACACTTTAGTTACTATGTGGCTCTACCCATTCATCATCAAGAATGTTAAAGAAAAAAAAAAAAAGGGCCACCCAGTCTTTGCTTGAATGCTTTCATGACCACATATGCGTCAATTTTGTTCCTTTCCTATTCTCTTTCTGGATAGCTCTCATTGTTTGAAGACCACCAGTATTTTCAAGACTAGCTATTCCTTTGGTAGGAATCACCAAAAATTCCCACACTTAAACAGTGATTAGATAAGGTGTCATCTTCAACAGTGTCTCCTGAAGGGTTTGAATATCCTCCTTATGGTCCCTGACACAGATTCTGGATATATTTTCAGTTTATCAAAGTCTCTTGTAAAATGAAATGGAGGACAATATGTCAGATTACTTCAGAGTAGTTTTCAACACCACATTTGTGCTAACTCAAATTGAAAGGTCAAGAGTGATCACACCCTACTACTCTATTGCATATGCTGCAATTAAGTCATGTGCCTAGGTACATACGTGCTCCTGACCCTTAAGTCCACGGGACGACACTCTAACCACTAAGGCAAACCGCCATAGCCTGTTTACTGATTTATTCATTTACTTATTTATTTCGTTAATCCTCACATGAGGGTATTTTTCCCATTGCTTTTCGGAGAGTGAAAGGGGTGGGGGAAGACAGAGAAACATTGATGTGGAGACACACATAGACTGGTTGCCTCCCGTATGCACCCCAACTGGGGGCAGGAAGAGAACTGCAACCCAGGTATATGCCCTTGATAGGGAATGGAATCCAAGACACTTAGATGCTTGGGCTGACGCTAACCTCTTAGCCACAGTAGCCAGGGCCTGTCTTCTTTTTAATGTAGGCATTTACAACTATAAATTTCCCTCTGATTACTGCTTTTGCTGCATCTCATATGTTTTATATTGTCTTTTCATCTTCACTTGATAGTTCATTTTTCTTAAAAGCCTATTGAACAATGCTGAAGCACAAATGGGCATGGACAGCATTATGCTAAGCGAAATAAGCCAGTTAGAGAAAGATAAATATCACATGATCTCACTCATTTGTGTAATATAATGAACAACATAAACTGATGAACAAAAATAGATCCATAGACAGAGAAGCATTGAACAGACCTCAGAGGGAAAGCAGGGGAAGGGAGTGGGGGTGGGGTGGTGGATAAGAGATCAACCAAAAAACTTGAATGCATGCATATAAGCATAACCAATGGACACAGACACTAGGAAGGTGAGGGCATGTGCTAGGGGGTGGGAGTGGCCGGGGAGAGGAAGACACATGTAATACTTTAATCAATAAAGAATAAAAAACAAAACAAAAAACAATGCTGAAGCATACATTAAGTACTCAAAGTACTAAACCAGGTAAAGATCATTCTATCTTTTAGAAATGCTTATAATTAAAATTTTTTTTCCAGACTCCTCAAAAGGTAAATTCTTCTTGGAACAGAGGTGATACCTTCTTGATAAAGGAGAAAAGTGAAAAGAAAATTTCAATCACCAGATAATATGATGTGTACATGAAAAGACTACATAGTATTATTAATGTAATTATTTAGCATTAAGTGCACAAATTCCAACAGATACAAGGTTCAACAGATTAAGAAAGATGTGGCCCTGGCTGGTTGCTCAATTGGTTGGAATGTCCTCCCATACACCATAAGGTTGATGGTTCGATTCCAGGTCAGGGCACATACCTAGGTTGCAGGTTTGATCCCTGGTTAGGGTATAAATGGGAAGGCAACTGATGTAAATAGCACATGTATTCTTTCTATTTCTATAGCAAACCTTTAGCAATGGATCTGATTATGTCAAAGTGGTATTGACATTTCATTGTCATGTATGCTTTGTGTTTTTCTCTTTTTTGCCCAGACTAGGCACATTCAACATTCCTCAAATAGCAATCAAAATATGGCTCAGTGTGCTGGATGGGACATATTATTACCACATGTTTGAGGCCAGGGGTCATGTACCTTGAAATTTTCCTTTAAATAACAGTCTTTTAGGATGTTCCCTGCTCAGTGCAAAACTGCCTTTCATATAATATTTTCAGGCATCTGCTGTATTTATTACTTCATCTGCTTTTTCTCATATAGAAGGCACGTATGAAACCGGTCACTGTACATATACAAACAAATACATGAGAGGAACTGGGTATTCATATGTCTCTTAACAGTGCTCCTTATAAATTTCCTTAGCATATAAATTGTAATGGGCATATAAGATAATGATTTATACAAAGGGTCAACAATTTGCAGGTCAAATTGGGCCTGTTTCAAAAATATTTTTATTGGAACACAGTCTCACCCATTCATTTATGTATTAGCTATGGTTGTTTCTGTGCTACAATAGATAAACTTTCAGATGAGTAAAATGTAGCCAGTGAGTTATTTCTTCAAAGAAGTCAAATAGTAGTCATAATAAAGACTAACAGAGGCATAAAATAATCTGTCATGAATAGGAAAGCTCATTTCTTATAATCCTATAAGTAGATGAAATGTTTCCAAAAACTGTATGTCCTGAAATAGCATGAGCTTCATAATTAGCTACCCTGAGTTCGAATCCTGACTGTATGATCCGGGGTAAATTATCTAACATTAATGCATCTGTTTCCTTTTCTATTAATGGATGTATTATCAATTAGTTTACAGGGTTGCTGGGAGAAGTAAATAAGGATTTAAATAAAACTAAGCATGGTTGTAGAACCTAGTGAAAACAAAAAAAAATGATTACCACATTCTACGTATCACAAAAGAATAAAAATAAGATGAATGACATTTTAAATTGTTTCCTGGGCACAAACTCTTTGTCCTAAGGTAGGAGATCTTGAGTGCCTTGAATCAAAGATGTTAGAAGTAGCAAAGAGGACAGACAGACTCCTTGAAAGAGGGTTGACAACTAGAGGCTAAATCCTGAGAGGAGTCTGACAGATTCAAACTGTTTCAATTTAAGTCAAGAATAAATTGACATATGACAACTTATTTCTCAAAATGATTAAGCAAATGTAAGTATTTTTGTATAAACCTACCTTTAGCATCCAAACATATAAACACACATTGAGTGAAAGAAAAGGAATGGTGAATTATACAAGTGTGGTGAAATGTTAATTAATGAATCTTGGTTAATAAGGGCATGGATGCTCATTGTACTATTATTGCATGTTTCCTGTGAATTTGCAATTTTTTCAAAATAAATGTTGGATAAAATCAGAATAAATATCAAGGATTCAGAAGCACACTTTCAAATGTATTATCTCAGTTAATGTTTACTATGACCTTAATTATTATGTAAATTTTATGTTATACAGATAGCAAGTAGTAGAACCCTAATTTGAATCTAGGTCTGTTTCAGAAGTTTCTTTCTCAATACAACAAGACTTCTACAATAGTCCACGAACCTAATTACCATTTATAAGATTGCTAACTTGGAAAAAAATAAGTGACCTGGTCCATGAATTTGGTGGATAACAGTCCTAAAGCTGAGGTGCCCACAGAATACATATTGGTAGACTTTGCACATATGCATAGGATAAAGGGGCAGGGGGAGGAGAACAAGCTTTTTGGGACAAAAAAATGTGCTTGCTAACAATTTTAGTTCTGCTAAAAACTTTTTCCTTACTAGAGACAAATATGGAGATTTGGTTAGGGAATAAATACTCTGTCTTGTTCTATACTGAATCTTAATGTTCCCCCGCAAACTGGAGAAGCTGTCCTAATCATAGAAATGACCCATTTAATCTGTATCTTGAGCTATATAATTAGGCAAAGTAAATGTAGAAGAAATTGTTCCTTTTTAAGAACACAAGATGATATTTTATCCTATTAACTAAAAATAAATTGCTTAATACTATAAGAAATAAAGAAGAACGTTCGTTCTAGATCTGTGAAATATGCTGTTGGTAATTTAATGGGGATTGCATTGAATCTATAGATTGCTTTGGGTAGTATGGACATTTTGATGATGTTGATTCTACCAATCCATGAACACGGTATGTTCTTCCATCTATTTATGTCTTCTTCTATCTCTTTTTTCAGTGTCCTGTAGTTTTACGCATATAGTTCTTTTACCTCCTTAGTTAAGTTTATTCCTAGGTATCTTAATTTTTTTGGTGCGATGGTAAATGGGATTGCTTTTTTAGTCTCACTCTCTGTAAGTTCACTATTGGTGTAAAGAAATGCCATGGATTTCTTGGCATTAATTTTGTATCCTGCTACATTGCTGAATTCATTTATTAAGTCTAATAATTTTTTGATGGAGTCTTTAGGGTTCTCTATGTACAGTATAATTCATCTGGATAAAAAAAGACCTTGAATAGCTGCAGCAATCCTGAAAAAGAAGAACAAAGTAGGTGGGATCTCAATACCAGATATCAAACTGTATTACAAAGCCACTGTTCTTAAAACTGCCTGGTACTGGCACAAGAACAGACATATAGATCAATGGAATAGAATAGAGAACCCAGAAATCGACCCAAACCACTATGCCCAATTAATATTCGACAAAGGAGGCAAGAGCATACAATGGAGTCAAGACAGTCTCTTCAATAAATGGTGTTGGGAAAATTGGACAGATACATGCAAAAAGATGAAACTAGACCACCAACTCACACCATACACAAAAATAAACTCAAAATGGATAAAAGACTTAAACGTAAGATGGGAAACCATAAAAATACTAGAGGAATCCACAGGCAGTGAAATCGCAAACATATGCCGAAGGAATTTCTTCTCTGATAATGCTCCTAGGGCAATGGAAACTAAAGAGAAAATAAACAAATGGGACTACATCAAAATAAAAAGCTTTTGCACAGCAAAGGAAACCATCAACAAAACAACAAGAAGACCCACTACATGGGAGAACATATTTGCCAATGATATCACCGATAAGAGTTTAATCTCCAACATTTACAGGGAACTCATGAAACTTAACAATAGGAAGATAAACAATCCAATCAAAAAATGGGCAAGGGACCTAGATAGACACTTTTCGAAAGAGGACATACAGAAGGCCGAAAGACATATGAAAACATGCTCAAAGTCACTAATTATACGAGAGATGCAAATCAAAACGACAATGTGGTATCATCTTACACATGTCAGAATGGCTATCATCAACAAATCAACAAACAAGTGTTGGAGAGGATGTGGAGAAAAATGAACCCTTCTGCACTGCTGGTGGGAATGCAGACTGGTGCAGCCACTGTGGAGAACAGTATGGAGCTTTCTCAAAAAATTAAAAATGGAACTCCCATTTGACCCAGTGATCCCACTTCTAGGAATATGTCCCAAGAAACCAGAAACACCAATCAGAAAGGATATATGCACCCCTATGTTCATAGCAGCACAATTCACCATAGCTAAGATTTGGAAACAGCCTAAGTGCCCATCAGCAGATGAGTGGATTAATAAACTGTGGTACATCTACAGTCACAATAGAATACTATGCTGCGGTAAAAAAGAAGCAACTCTTGCCTTTTGCAACAGCATGGATGGAACTGGAGAGCATTATGCTAAGTGAAATAAGCCAGTCAGAGAAAGATAAATCCCACATGATCTCACTCATTTGTGGATTATAGAGAACAACATAGACTGATGAACA
>NW_005359149.1:827478-840924 GCF_000412655.1 Myotis brandtii
AGAGGATGGGGGGGGGGGGGAGGATGGGGATTTAATGGGGGGATGAGGACACATTTGTAATACCTTAACTAATAAAGAATTTAAAAAAAAAGAAATAAAGAAGAAGTTTAAGACAAGGTATTCTCCACAAGAACCTGACAATCTAGGAAATAATACCCATGAAACTAATGGAATGTGTGACTAAAAAAATTAAGGGCTAAACTATTATAAGCCTAATATTTTTATATTCTCCCTCCCACAAACAAAATAATGTATTTTTCCTTTGATTCTTCAAGCATTTTGGAATACTAAAACACACATAATAAATTATTTTCCCCTATATAAATTACATATCAACTCATGTTATTGATTTTTCTGCCTGCCTAAAACAAATAAGAAGCATTATTGATTACCACTGATCTTGTCCTGGAGGTATCTCAGGCAAAAAGAATACACAAGTATCCCAGAGGATATAGAACTAGGCAAAGCAGTTTTATCCTGTTTAGCTGTCTTATTCAAGGCAGAATTAAAATTCTGAAAAGATATAGTATTAAATTTCTTACACATGCTTAGAAAAGAATCATTTTTACAATCATCTAGAACCTCATCTGTGCAAAATATATCTAATTACTGAAGAATAATCAATGTAGGGTTATCCTTGAAACACTAATATAGCTTAGATTATTGTAATAAAACCTACATCAAGCGAAGTTTCATTTTGAATTACATATGACAAACCTCTAGGCAGTAAATAAAAACCCCCATTTCTTTATAAGGAATTTAATGTAGCCTATTTGATCATTTTTTTTCAAGTTCTCTCCTTTTTCATGTGCTTGAGGATTCCCAACTCTAAAACGTGAACTTGAAAAGACTATTTAATGTAAGCCTTCATGATGATATTGACTGAAAAGTAAAGGACTCAAATATAGTAGGGGGCTTGGCCAACATGATTTATCAATGCGACTGCTTAATTATTGTATTAGAAGGTACTCTAAATATGATTTAATAAGAAAGCAAAAGAACATTCTATGTAAAAATAGTACTGCAATAGCCAGGAGAATTCAGAATCACAATGTAATAATTTGGATATTCTTTACCTTTAAAAGAGAAAAGTGTTTGAAATCTTGATAAACATAGACTTGTTTCCTAAGAACTGCTTTTTACCATTAAATGACTTAGCCCCAACAATGTACTACATATACTTTGATATCCATAACTTGTTTAAATAAAGACCTAATTAACCTTACATCTAAAATTATTAGCCTCATTTATTACTAAAAATTAAGAACTAGCTCATCACTAATTTGTTTTCTAAAAAAAAAAAAATAAGATGGAGAATACCTAATGTTATAATCACATAATCTCAAAAAAAAAATTAAAATATTTAATATGGACCCCTGGAACCTCTGCTCTATGTATATTCTGCAGAATTCCTTAATTTCATACCTATAATATACCCCCAATGTAGTATGCAGTTTCAATACATAAAAGCAAGCAGCCATTCTCTTTTTGAGAGGAGAATGTAGAAAGGTATAAAACAATCATGATAAAATAGAGTACATAAACTGTTAAGAATTCTCAGTTGAATTCTTTATATTGCACTATGTATTTGTCACTGAAGGATGAAGAAACAAAATTGTTCTAAAATCAAAATGAGTACAGTATTATCATAATTGCAACTGTCCTTTTAATTCAGAAACATCACAGCAGAGTTTATCTGTAAGTCCATTTGAAGTTTCAGAAATTATGACAACGGAACTGAAGAGTGACAAAGAAGTCTCTCACCTCAAGTCACAAGCAAAACTCTCAGAGGATGAAGGGGAATTTAGGGCAAAATATAAATGTTGGGCTTTAATAATACCAGTCTTCTGTTAATTTTCAACAAATAATTAAAAAACAGACTGCAATAAAACCCAAATTTGGGAAACACCGACATTTGTGAAATAATTGTATTATGATGCAAATTAATTTACATTGAAATTCTAGGGATATGTTAGCAATTATCAGCATGTTGTTAAAGAATTCTATCCTGAGAATCTCATTAGATAGTGATGCAAAGTACAGTTGTTATCATTCTGAGAACAAAAGAATCTTGAATGAGTAATCAATAGCAACTGGCAGAAAATGAGACATTAATTATGATCCTCTCTAGTGTTTTGTCTAAGACAAGATTTCATTAAGTGCTTTGTGCAACCTGAATAGTTCCAAGTCATTACCAACACTTGGGACGAGATATTAATTGGGGGGAGGGGAGAATGGAGATTTACAGGGAAACAAAGTAAAAGGAAACCTAAGATGCTTCTATATTCCTTTCCCAGGTCAATAAAAACACACCAACCACCACTAGGCAACTTTAATGCTTGTTCTTTTACAAGTCCCAAATCTTATCATCTTAAGACTGTCTCTTGAAAATTTAATTATCATTTTCTATACTTAAAGTGTCATGCAGGTTTGAGAAGATAATGACAGTCATCCATCAAATGCATCCTGCCAATGCAATCAACCCAATCTATCTTGAAAAGAGAAAAAAGAAACTACCTATATACTATTAAATTACCAAAACATGGTAATCTTAGGATTTAAGTTTACCAATCTTCTTTAATTATCAGCAACAGAGGGAAATTTTATCATCTTAATATTTCCTTCTCATTATTTTTTCTCTCTGAACTTTTCTCCCAAACCTGGCATCAGCCAATGAAAATATATCAAAGTAGAGATTTGGGATGTAGATCAATAAAAGAAAGACTTCTTGAAAATAAAAGAACTATGAAGAGAACAAACTAAAAGCCATTTTAATATATCCAATATTTAAATAACTGCAACTATGCAATAAGAATAACTTTATTTTAGGCTTTTATAGGCTTCCATAAAGAGAGTCCCTACTTCCAAAAGTGCTGTAAGGGATTTCTTGAAGGCAGAAATGGGCATGCTCTGTCTTCTTCCAAACGAGTTTTTCTGAATGTCTGCATGTAGAAACTTCCTTGTTAAACAGGACCCTCTGAAAATCATCTGCAAAGCTACCAGGAAGCCTTTGAGCAGTTTCTTTTGTGAAGACAAAGGAGTCAACTGTGTGAAGTGTAACAGCATTAGAAGAACAGGAGATAAATGTCATTTCTCTTTTGTTTTTGTGGAAATGGTGTTAAATAGTCATAAGAATTTCAGCAGGGGTTCTAATACTTTGAAGCCACTTCCTTTTTACATCTAGTTATTGAGTACCCCTTCTTCCCAATCCCTTGCCTTTCCAGGAATACAATTAAGAGCAACACAAACCCCAATATTAGTAAGTAGTAGGCATATAATTAGGCATGCAATACTTTTTGAACTGAAACATTCTATACTGGACATCTTTAAGAAATTCAACTTTTTATTTTTGAAATTCTCAAATATAAACAAAAGTAGAAAAACACAGTACAAGGAACCTTCATGTACCTTTCACTCAGCTTCAACAACTCAGTATTCTGCTGCTCCTGCTTGCTTCATTTATTGTCATCTTTCAGCTCTTGTTATAACCCCCAAAACTGACAACAATCCCTTATTATCATGTAATATCAAGTCTGTGGTCACCTGTTTTAATTTTATATTCTGAAATGGTGTCTATTCTCTAGCCATTATTTAGTAGACATTTTTCTCCCAAAATAAATTTGCAAAAGAATAAACTGACGTTTTAAAATAATGTTCCCCAAAAGTACTAAGAACCACCAAAAGTATAATTAGTAAGTAATATGGAAAGAGCAGAAACAGAAACAATGAAGATTTTTCCCCCTTGCCAATTCCCCTGTACAATATAACGCTCTCTGGCCTTTTAACAGAAGCAGGAAATTAAAATTGCCTACTGCCAGACACTTCAAAATGAGACTTTCTTCCCACAAAACAATTTATTTTACCTATGTTTCAAACTCACAATCCCAGAAGCTCACTCAGCAGGCAGCTGATGGCTTATTCCTCTTGCTAATGAGCTTTCTCCTAGATCACAGGATTCAAATCCAAATATTTTCTGAATGCCTACTGTGTGCCAACCATTGTATATGGCCCTTTGACATGCTACTGCATCAATAATCTCATGGATAGCTTCAACACTGATCCAAAATACAACTTTTGTGTCTCTTTAATATTCCTGACTCTAACAATCCTCTAACCACCATCGAATAATTTATTCCCAAGAGGATACTGTTAGTACTGGGAACCACATGACTTCTGAAAATTTTCAGTACAATATTCAACTCTGAGATAACCTATTCTTACAGCACCACTGTCCCCTAATTACTGACTACACTTGTTCTTTCGCCTCAACACATCCAATATGTTGACCTTTTCTTTTCCAGTTCCAAAGTTTAATCACGGCTTCATTTCCTTTTTTCAAAAACTAGACCATAAAGTCTACTTCTTTAACCATTATCACATCACTACCTCACTTCACTTATCAACTATGAAACCTTGGATAAACTGTATAACCCCTGACAGTTCAGGTTCCTTGGCTGTGAAATAGGAAGAAAAACAGTACCAGCAATAGCAGCAGCAACAACACATTTTTTTCAGAGTATTTCAAGGACCAAATGAAATATATGTAAGGTGTTATACACAATGTCTGGCACTAGTAAGAGTCTGATGTATGCTACCATATGCATTACAATTAGCCTAGCTAATTGGTCTGCAAACCTGACCACTATATCAATTCAAATATTTGCTTCTACATTTAGTCTGCTGAGTACTATTGGAACAAAAATTAAAGTGCATGTAAAACCTTGTAGATTACTGTCAGTAGTAATTTCTGGTC
The DNA here is from genome assembly GCF_000412655.1 of Myotis brandtii. NCBI lineage: Eukaryota > Metazoa > Chordata > Mammalia > Chiroptera > Vespertilionidae > Myotis > Myotis brandtii. The sequence goes on from NW_005359149.1 coordinate 832,232, forward strand.
TCTAATCTCAGATGGATCAACAATACCTTTTAGAAAGCTTTGTACTTGTCAGTAGAGAGCTCATGAAATTGGAGGAACATTTTAAGGTCTTTTATTTCAAACAACAGATGCTCTAATCCTTCTATTATAAAAATCCCATTGAAGCGAAAGTCTAGCCTCGGCTCAAGCACATCCAGTAAGAAGGAAGTCACTACATACCAAGGTTCTACCTTATGTACTACTAGAGGCCCAGTGCATGAAATTTGTGCCCTGGGGGGGGGGGGTTCACCTCAGCCCAGCCTGCACCCTCTTGCAGTCCTGGAGCCGTCAGTAGGACATCCTTAGCGCTGCCTTGGAGGCAGCCTCCACCGCTGCACTCACCAGCCGTGAGCCTGGCTTCTGGATGAGGGGCGCTCCCCCTGTGGGAGTGCACTGACCACCAGGGGGTTTCTCCTGCATTGAGAGTCTGCCCCCTGGTAGTCAGTGCGTGTCATAGTGACTGGTCGTTCCACTGTTTGGTTGATTTGCATATTAGCCTTTTATTATATAGGATGAGAACACTCTTATATTAAGTTAAAATCAGGATTGCTTAACTCCTGGACCTACTGTCCAGTTTTAACCTCAAAAATTACAGAGAAAACACAAATTATGCTTCAAATATTTGAAAATGTTTCTTTAATTCTCAGCAGGCCAGTATATGACTGCCTACATATGAAAGCCCCTGATTCTCTTCTCAGAAATACATATCTGCATAGGAAAAAAATGTGCTTTGATGGAAAATTGTGTATTATTTAGCATAGACTGTTGGTCAGTTCTGATGAAAACATTCACGCTCGCCCTGGCCAGTGTGGCTCAGTTGGTTGGGCATTGTCCTGTGCATCAAATGATTGCCACTTGATTCCCAGTCAGGGCACATGCCTGGGTTGTGGGCTGGATTTTAAAAAACAAACAAAAAACATTCATTCAAGCTCTGTGAGGGAATACTGTCTCTGTTGTAACCACTCAAATCCATCTCTGTAGCAAGAAAGGAGCCATAACCAATATGTAAACAAATGAGCAAGGCTATATTCTAAAAAAACCATTTACCAAAAAAAAAAAAAAAGGAAAGGGGGGGGGATATTTGGCTGGTAGCCATTGTTTGCTGACCCCTGGTCTAGAGTACATCTTTCTAGGTACCTGATTCTCAAATCTATGGGAGTTATTTTATAACTCTGTTGGTTGTAGATAACTGATAGCAATGCAAAATCATTCTTATCAGTGGACCTGCAAAAATTGTCCATTGAAAGTATGAACAATCCTCCCTCACCCTCAAAATCTCTACCATACTCCTCAAAGGAAAAAAAAATGTTTGCCTCCATTTGAAAATTAATTTCCATAATTCTGAATGTTTGTTTTTAGATTCTCCTTTGAATTGGTTCTGATACCTTATACATTTCTACACTGATGAGATAAAATCTATATACATGTTCATTTTTGTATCTGTAGGAGTCATAATTTTACCTATTTTAAAAAATTATGTTTTAATACCTACAATGTGCTGCTGTTACATGATAACCTCAACTACCTCTCATCCTACTGTTCTTCATATGTGGCTTACAACAAGAATGTCTCAAATAGTTTCCTTGTCTCCAATTTATAAATTCTCTTGTATATCTTGAGCCAGAGCTCAACTTTCTAAGAAACACTTGTATTTTTCATCATGCCATATGTCCAATTCCAAACCCTTACAGGGTAAAATACGAATCCTTCAAGCATTGTCCTTAAAATTCAAAGATCTCACACTGTTCCTTTAAGTAAATATTTAATTCAAGCCAAACAAAAATACTACTATTCACTTATTTTTATTTTAAAATGCACTGACTTTTTTCTTTTAAAATGCTACGATTCTCTTATTTTTTCTTGTAAACATTAAAAGGCATTCATTGATACCTTCTATTTGTCAGACATACAGCTAGATAATTGTGAAATACAACAAATAAGTAGCCAATGATTCTGACCTCACAAAGTTTACAGTTTTGGTGAGACAAAATCAAGAAAGTAAATACATGATGTGTTAAATATTACTGCCTCTGCACTGGCGGTGTGGCTCAGTGGTTGAACATTGACCCTGAACCAAGAGGTCGCTGGTTTGATTCCCAGTCAGGGCACAAGCGCAGGTTGCAGGCTCAATCCCCAGTAGGAGGCAGCTAATCATTGATGCAGGTGGCAGCCAATCAATGATTTGTTGTCATCATTGATGTTTTGCTTCTCTCTCTCTCTCTCTCTCTCTCCCTCTTCCTCTCTAAAATCAATAATAATGTATTAAAAAATATTACTGCCTCTATTTCATTAGTCATATGCTATCTTTCCCCAAGATGTCCTCTTTACTCTGTCAAATTTTACCAATTCTCCAAGATCTGAGAGTTCTACATTTTCCTTTGCAAAATCTTCTCTATATCAAGATCACATTCATTTTTCTTATATCTATACTACTTATTTGAGATTTGCTATGAATTGTTTTATCATTTTAGTTAATCTTCTGGGTGTACACAGCTAGGATGTAAGCTTCTTAAGGACTGATACTATTAATTCTTTTATTCTGTTGCCTGACCCAGCTCCTTATTCATGGTAAAACAAACAAAAATTTGTTGATTTGATTCTATACGTTAGGCAAATCCTGCAATGTGTGGTTGCTTCCTTGACATTTTTCACCCAGTAAGAAAGAAGCATCAACAAAAAGATGAAACATTTAAATGGTAAATGAATTTGGTCGACTTACAATGAAAGTTGCAACAAATCTTTGTGAATTGGAAATGCCTTAGTTATTAAGGGCAGAATAGTCCTTAGGGAATAAGGGATTCTTTTTATTAAAAATAACACTAAAATTGCAAAAATTTAGCCCATAAAATGTAAAATACAATGTATACATTACGTTGTGGAATACAGATTTGTGTAATCTAATCTAAAAAAAGAGAAACATGCAAATTGACCTTCACTATGCCCCAAGCCACACCCACCAGCCAATCAGAGCAACTATATGCAAATTAACCCAACCAAGATGGCGGCCGGCAGCCACGGAGCTGGAGCAAGTAGGATGCTTGGTTGCCCGGCGATGGAGGAAGCCAAGCTTCCCGCCTGCCCTGGCCGGCTGTGGCCTCCGCTACAGGCAACAAAGTTTCAATTATAAAAGATAAATAAATCCCAGATACCTGCTTCCAGCCAGCCTCCACTGGGAGCTTGGGTGGCTGGGGACTGTGGCCAGCCTGCAAACAGCCATCAGCCCCTCACCCAGGCTGGCCACACCCTCAAGGGGTGAGGGTCCCAGCTGGGGGGCTTGACCAGCCTGCAAACAGCCTTCAGACCCTCACCCAGGCTGGCCAGGTACCCCAGCATGGACCCCCACCCTGAAGGGGGTGTGGCCAGTCTGAAAACGGCCCTCCGCCCCTCACCTAGGCTGGTCAGGCACCCCAGCAGAACCACCCCCCTGATCCGGGACACCCTTCAGGGCAAACCAGCCGGCCCCCACCCATGCACCAGGCATATAATAAAAGGGTAATATGCAAATTGACCCTAACAGCAGAACGACTGGGAATGACTGGTCACTATGACACACACTGACCACCAGGGGGCAGACACTCAATGCAGGATCTGCCCTCTGGTGGTCAGTGCGCTCCCACAGGGGGAGCTCTGCTCAGCCACAAGCCAGGCTGATGGCTGCCAGCACAGCAGTGATGGCGGCAGCCTCTCCTGCCTCCTCAGCAGCGCTAAGGATGTCCGAATGCAGCTTAGGCCTGGTCCCTCCTTGCAGGTGGACATCCCCCAAAGGCTCCCGGGCTGCCAGAGGGATGTCTGACTGCCAGCTTAGGCCCGATCCCCCAGGGAGCGGGCCTAAGCCAGCAGGTGGACATCCCCTGAGGGGACCCAGACTGCAAGAGGGCACAGCCGGGCTGAGGGACGCCCACCCCTCTTGCACAAATTTTTGTGCACCGGGCCTCTAGTCCTATATAAAATAAAAGGCTAATATGTTAAGTGTCCAGTCGACCAGTCAAAGCATAATATGCTAATGATATGCTAAGGCCATTCAACCACTCACTATGACATGCACTGACCACCAGGGGCAGACGCTCCAACTAGTAGGTTAGCTTGCTGCTGGGGTCTGGCCAATCGGGATTGAGTGAGATGGGCCGGACACGCCCTGGAGCCCTCCTGCGGCCCCGCCCCGGCTGGCCAACCTCCTGTGTCCCTCCCCAGCTCCGATCGTACCCCGGTGGGGTCCCTCAGCCTGGCCTGCACCCTCTTGCAATCTGGGACCCCTTGGGGGATGTTTGAGAGCTGGTTTTGGCCTGATCCTGCAAGCCAGGCCAATGGACCCCACTGGTGCACAAATTCGTGCACCAGGCCTCTAGTTAGTCCTATAAAATCAGTGCAAAAATCTATAATTTGATTAAAAATAGGTTTGAAATAGAGCAAATCACCTCGAATGCTTAACACACTTATATTAAATTTATAGAAATCTATAAATCTGGATTAGAGTACTAGTATATCTTTCCAGGAACCTGATTCTTAATCATGGGAACTATTTTATAACTCTGTAAGTTGTAGATAACTGATAGCAATGTAAAATAATTCTTATCAATAGAGATTAAGCAATTAGGTTACTGAAATCATTTTAAATATATTAAATATTGTCTTAGCAACTTAAAATGTAAAAGCAGTAATGGGTTCAGGATACACCATCCTTGGTTGAGGAGTTTGAGCAAGTCCCAGAAGCAGGAAGCTGACTCCGATCCCTTGCCCCCAAGCCCTTCTTCCCTGAAGCAGGACACAACACTTTCAATGTGAGAGATGCCTTTACTATACCTGGAGGAAACGAGCATCCTCATCTCTAAAGACAGAGGGATGCCAAGAAAAATCCTAACAAAAAGGTCTTGCTAAATTTTCCCCAATTTACCTTATCCTTGTTAACCTATCATATTCCTCCACAACTATGCCCACTCTTCATCAAACCTGGCATTTCAGTTGCTAATGAAGGCTCATGTCATGTAAAACTTAAATTAAGTAAGTATGTATGCTTTTCTCCTGTTAATCTTTGTCAGTTTGCTTTTCAGACCTAGCCAAGGACCCTGAGAGGGCTGAGGAAAACTCCTTCCCTATAGCAGCAAGACTTTCTCATATTCTTATGGGTATCTTAGGCTGGATAATTATTCTATTGTTCTTATCCTTTAGGGTTTCTCTATATATAATGTCAGAAATCACCCCATTATGTAACACAGTTCAAATTATAAAACTGCCAGTTCTCACTGGCTAAGGAAAATTGTTCTCTTAGGAGAAAAGCCGTATTGTGGGAAGAGGGAGGGAAAGAAAAAAGTACCTACACCATAGTATCTTTTATGTAGCAGCTTGTAATCATGCTACCAAGTAGAAATGACGCTGTTCTTGAAATGACCACAGAATTACAAGTCTAGAAGGGACTGGAAATTTGTTTATCAACAGCACTTAAATCTTCTGCCATGAAGAAAAAAACTGTAGAAGTCTTGGGTAACCTTTTACAGAGCTGTAAGAATTCTTTCTGTATCCTGAATATGGGTCCTTAGTTAGATATGTGCTTTATAAATATTGACTCCCAGGAGTGTGGCTTGCCTAATGTTTTGAAACCTATGCCTTTTTTCTTCTTAATTTATTAATGAGAGGGGGTGAGGGTGGGGGTGGGGAGAGATTTGTTGTTCCACTTATTTATACATTCATTGGTTGATTCTTGCATGTGCCCTGACCAGGGATTGAATGTGCAACCTTGGTATATCGGGACAATGCTCTAACCCAGCGGTTGCCAACTTTTCGGACCACCAGTGGTCCGCAGACCACCCGTTGGCGACCAATGCTCTAACCAACTGATTACCAAGGGTAAACCTATGCCTTTTGATAAGCAGAAAATTTAAATGTTGATGAAGTCTAATTTACCATGTTTTCTTGTGTGGTTATTTCTTTCCTTATTCTGTGTTAAGAAACCTTTGCTTACCCCCCAATTGAGAAGATATTCTCCTGTTTTCTTCTTAAATCTTTTTGCAGTTTTAGCTTTTACATTTAGGTCTAGGATCGATCCTCAATAATTTTTGTGTTTAGTGTGAGAAAAGGACTGATGTTCATATTTGTCTGTATGCATATCCACTTGTTACTGCATTTTTTTGTGGTTCCAAAAACTTTGTTCAAAAACCTTTCCTTTACACATTGGACTACTTCAGCAAACACTGTTGAAAATCTAACTATGTGTGGCTTCACCTTAAAGCAAAGCTAATAATCCACCACCTTGACATCTGGGTGAACCTGGACCCCTTTCCCTGCTCTGAAATGCACACACAGAGTTTTGGGCTGTTCACAGGACTCCTGTCGCTATCTCCAGGTGAGGAGAATCTCAGAACTCACTCTGGCACCAGAGCCTCCCACACCTGGTTCTTTTGGTTATTCACGTATTTTCACTGCTTAGGAGATACAAGCACTTCGTCTGGGGAGTGGAAGGTAGGAGGATCCATTAGTCTTGCTACCACCTGAGACTGCTATCTGTATAAAAATCCCCTATTACTGTCTTTAAACTGACAAGCTGGACTTGTCTGCTTGTTCTTTGGTCTCTTGGCACCTCTGGTGTTTGGGGACCGCTCTGCATATACAGCCCCATCAGAAAACAAACTATGTAAGTGTGGATGTACTGGGCTCTATTTTATTCTAATGCCGTATTTCTTAGCCATGCTAGTTCTGTTCTGCTTAATTACTATAGTTTTATATGAGACCTTACTTTATACTAGTGAGGTAGCATAAATTCTCCAAGTCCACTCTTTACTTTTTTTTTTAAATTAAATCTTTATTGTTCAGATTATTACAGTTGTACCTCTTATTTCCCCCCATAGCTCCCCTCCATCCAGTTCCCACCCCATCCTCCGCCCTTACCCATCCCACTGTCCTCATCCATAGGTGTAGGATTTTTTTCCGGTCTCTTCCCATACCCCTTTCCCCCCGAGAATTGTCAGTCCACTCCCTTTCTATGCCCCTGATTCTATTATATTCACCAGTTTATTCTGTTCATCAGATTATTTATTCACTTGATTTTTAGATTCACTTGTTGATAGATATGTATTTGTTGTTCATAATTTTTATATTTACCTTTTTCTTATTCCCCTTCTTAAAGAATACCTTTCAGCATTTCATATAATACTGGTTTGGTGGTGATGAACTCCTTTAGCTTTTTCTTATCTGTGAAGCTCTTTATCTGACCTTCAATTCTGAATGATAGCTTTGCTGGGTAAAGTAATCTTGGTTGTAGGTTCTTGCTATTCATCACTTTGAATATTTCTTGCCACTCCCTTCTGGCCTGCAAAGTTTCTGTTGAGAAATCAGCTGACAGTCATATGGGTACTCCCTTGTAGGTAACTGACTATCTTTCTCTTGCTGCTTTTAAGATTCTCTCTTTGTCTTTTGCTCTTGGCATTTTAATTATGATGTGTCTTGGTGTGGTCCTCTTTGGATTCCTTTTGTTTGGGGTTCTCTGCGCTTCCTGGACTTGGAAGTCTATTTCTTTCACCAGGTAGGGGAAGTTTTCTGTCATTATTTCTTCAAATAGGTTTTCAATATCTTGCCCTCTCTCTTCTTCTGGTACCCCTATAATTCTGATGTTGGTACGCTTGAAGTTGTCCCAGAGGCTCCTTACACTATCTTCGTATTTTTGGATTCTTTTTTCATTTTGCTTTTCCGGTTGGGTGTTTTTTGCTTCTTCGTATTTCAAATCTTTGACTTGATTCTTGCGATCCTCTGGTCTGCTGTTGGGAGTCTGTATAATATTCTTTATTTCAGTCAGTGTATGCTTAATTTCTAGTTGGTCCTTTATCACAACATCGAGGGTCTCACTAGATTTCTTAAGGATCTCAATACATTTATCGGCGGTTTCCATAAAATTCTTGAAAAATCTTAGAACCGTGGTTTTGAACTCTATATCCAGTCGTTTGCTGTCCTCCATTTCTGTCATTTGTGACCTGTTTCTTTGTCTTCGCATTTTGTCTGCTTCCCTGTGTTGGTAGAGTGGTTTTGTGTGCTAGGTGTCCTACAGGGCCCAGTGGCTCAGCCTCCCCAGTTACCTGAGGTGGACACTCTTGGTGCACCCCCTTGTGGGCTTTGTGCACAGTCTTGTTGTAGTTATGCCTTGATTGTTTTAGGTGTCACTGGGAGGAATTGACCTCCAGGCCAATTGGCAGTGAGAATCAGCTGTGTCTGCAGTGGGAGAACTTCTGTGCTGAAGACACCCTTCTGGGGCAAGACTTGCTTCAGTGGGGCTTTGGTGCTCACTGAGTCTGCCCCCTGAGTGTGTTCCTTATGAATCTGAGGAGTTGTAATCTGGGTGGTCCCACTCTGACCACTGGGTACACTGGCTCTTGGATCTAAGGAGGTGCTAATTAAGCCTCTTCCTGAGGTTACCCAGCAGGAGCTATGAAGAGATATGCAGATTCCCCTTCCTTTTTTGGGGGTTTGGGGGTGCCCAGATGAGGCCCAGCTGAGAAGCAATGCAAGCTGCTGTGGGGCCTTGGGCCTTCTCTTGGAAGTTCTGGGTCTGTCTGGCCCAGCTGCAATTTGTTAGGTAGTTGTCAGGTTGGAAAGGACCCGGGCATTCATATGCAAAAGGCTTTGCAGCAGCCTGGATGGGGCGGGGTCTCGGAATCAACAGGGCGGAGCAAGCAGCTATGGCTGATTCCCAG
>NW_005359149.1:842071-844217 GCF_000412655.1 Myotis brandtii
TGATTTCAGAGAGAAAGGGAGAGGGAGAGAGAGATAGAAACATCAATGATGAGAGAGAATCATCGATTGGCTGCCTCCTACATGCCCCCATTGGAGATCAAGCCCGCAACCCAATCATGTGCTCTTGACCAGAATCGAACCTGGGACCCTTCAGTCCACAGGTCAACGCTCTGTCCACTGAGCCAAACCAGCTAGGGCTGCCAAACAGTTTTCTAAAGTCAATGTACCATCTTACAGTCCCACCAGCAATGTTTCATCTTTTTACTTTAGCTATTCTGGTAGGTGTGTACTGGTATGCCACTGTGGTTTTAATTTTCACATGCCCTATAGCTAAAAATGTGGAGCTTTTTATGTGCAGATTGCCCATTGTGTATCTTCTTTTGTCAAGTGTCTGCTCAAGTGTTTTGTCCATTTAAAAAAATGGGTCGCTTATTTTGTATTATTTAGTTGCCAGGAATCACTGTACATTTAAGTCCTTTCTTCGTCAGATATATGTGTTGCAAATACCTTCTCCTTCTCTGTGGCTACTCTTTTCATTTTCTTGACATTCTTTTTTGATGAACACAGTTTCAAATTTTTATTAAGTTCAATGTATCAAGTTTTCTTTTATGTTTTCTGCTTTCTATGTCTTCCCTAAGAAATTTTTATTTACCTTTAAGTGGAAAAGATATTCATCCATATTTTCCCTAGCAACCTTATTAGTTTAAATTTTCATTTTTAAGTCCATGATCTCTCTAAAATTTGTTTGTATATGGTGTAAGGTAGGATTTTGTTTTTAGAATATGGATATACAGTTGCACCAGAGGTTAAAGAGGTGTTTCTTTTCTCACTGAATTATGGGGTTGCTCCTACCAAACATCATTTACAATATAGCTGTGGGTCTCTTTCTGGACTCTATTAGATTCCATGATCTATTTGTCTATTTTTATAAGAACACCATACTTGATTAGTATTGCTTTGTAGTAAATCTTGAAGTCAGCTAACATAAGTCCTTTCTCCTTTCTTATTTTCAAAATTATTTTGGTTCTTAATCCTGTACCTTTTCAAGTGAACTTTAAAATTATCTTATCAATGTCTATAAGACCCTGCTGGAGTTCTGATTGGGGCTACATTAAACCTATAGCTCAATGGAACTAAGATCTAAATGGTACTGAGTGTTCCAATTCATGAACATGCCCTATCTCTCTATTTGTTTAGATCTTAATTTCTCTCAGCATTACAGTCATCCTCCCCTACCTATATTTTCACTTCCTGAGGTTTGAGTTATCCATGATCAAACATAGTCTGAAAAATATTAAGTGGAAAATTCCAGAAATAAACAATTCATAAATTTTGGATTGTGTGTTGTTCTAAGTACATGATGAAATTTCACACTGACCATAAAGCAATGATAAAGTTGCTTGTAATGTATGAATCATCAGTTCATAGTAGCTTAATGCTATGCCATAATGCCTACTGTCAATCATCTTATCACATAGGCATTTTATCATCTCACATCATCATGAGGAGTATAATACAGTAATGCCCCTTTATCTGCAGGAAATATGTTCCAATGAGTGCCTGAAACAGTGTATAATACCAAACCCATTATATATATTTTTTTCCTATAAATACATAACTTTCCACTTGAAAAAGTATTTTATAGCTTCTCTTTGGCATATCTGGATTACTAGTATCACTACTTTTGTGGTTTGGGGCCATTGTTGAGTAATATAAGGATTACTTGAACACAATCTGATAACCAAAAGGGCTACAACATGAGTAATTTGTGGGTACATATATAGCATAGATACAATGGACAAAATATAGAATACTGTATTTTATAGTTTTGCTTTTCCAAGTCTTACAATTTTTAAATTCAATTTATCCCTCAGTATTTTATGTTTTAATATGATTATAAACGGTACTATTGTGTTAATTTTATTTTCTAATCTTTCATTGATAGTGTACAGAAATTGGAGTTTTTAGATTAGCTTTGTATCCTGACACAGCTAATAGTATTTATTACTAGAGGCCCGGTGCACAAAAATTTGTGCACTCGGGGGGGAGAGGGGGGGTCCCTCAGCCCATCCTGTGCCCTCTCGCAGTCTGGGACCCCTCAGAAGATAATGACCTGCTGGCTTAGGCCTGCTCCCGGGTGGCAGAG
>NW_005359149.1:845286-854579 GCF_000412655.1 Myotis brandtii
GCTGATCCTGGTGCTGGGAGGCATATTACCCTTTTACTATATAGGATAGAGGCCTGGTGCACGGGTGGGGGCCGGCTGGTTTGCCCTGAAGGGTGTCCTGGATCAGGGTGGGGGTCCCCACTGGGGTGCCTGGCCAGTCTGGGTGAGGGGCTGAGGGCCGTTTTCAGGCTGGCATGTGACTGAAGCTCCCAACCGCTCCTTTTTTTCTTTTTATTCTGGGTCAGCTTTAGCTCTGAGGCCTCGGCTGCTGAAAGCAGGTTTCTGGCCATTGTTTACCTTCTGTATTTGATACAACGTCGCGGTCCGGCTGGCTGAAGCCCGGCTGAATAAAGCAGGTTTCTGGGGTTTTGTTTAGCTTCTATATTTGCAACATAGTTGCTTAGAGTTGCAGCTGAGAGGCCGGCAAGTCAGGCAGGGAACGTTGGAGTCCGCAGTCACTGGAGCAAGCAATCCTCCCTGTTCGCTTCAGTGCATGGCTGCCGGCTGCCATCTTGGCTGGCAGTTAATTTGCATATCGCCCAGATTAGCCAATGGGGGTAGCGGTCGTATGGCTAATTACCATGTTTCTCTTTTATTAGATAGGATTTCCAGTAGTACATAGGCTTTCCTATGTACACAAACATGTCATCTGCAAATTCAACTTAATGTATTCCTTTCCAATTTTTATGTCTTCTTTTTCTTGCCTTATTACACTGGTCAGGACATAAAATTCAAGTGATGATAGTGGAAATTCTTGTCTTGTTCCTGATATTAGGGGGAACAGTACTAGTCTTTCGCCATTAAGTAAACTCTTAGCTATAGACCTTCCATGAATGACTTATCAAACTAAGGAAGTTGTTTTCTATGCTTTATTTGTTGAGAGATTTTATTATGAGTATTTGAATTTGTCAAATATCTTTTCTACATCTATGGAAAAATCATATTGTTTTCTTCTTAATTCTGTTAATGTGGTAAAATGAATTACTGATTTTGAAATGTTAATCCAAACTTTCATTTTTCTGGTACAAACCAGATGTGCAGTTTGATAATTAGTTGTTGCTCACCTCATAAAATGAGCTACAAAGTGTTCCCTCCTCCTCTGTTTTAGAATACAGTATGTATAAGATTGTGTTCCCACCCCCCCCTTAAGCATTTGAAAGAATTCACCAGTGAAACCATATGACCCTCAAGTTTTCTTTGTGGGAAAGTGTTTGAAATAAATCTTTCTTCCATTCTATTGGTAATTTGGGTTCTTTCCCCCTCTTTCCACTACTCTTTTGTCTTAATAAGTCTAGCTAGAAGTTATTAATTTTATAGATCTTTTCAAACAATCACATTTTGGCTTTGTTAATTTTTCCTATAATGTGTATAATATTACATTGGTTTCTGCTTTTATTTGTATTATTTCATCCATTCTACTTATTTTGTGTTTCTTTTTCTAACTTCTTAGAGCAGAACCTCAGGTCATGCACTGTAGAACTTCTTTAGGAATACACGCATTTAATGCTATACCTTTTCTTCTGAGCACTGCCTTAGCTGCACCAACAAATTTTGTTATATAACATTTTATTATAATTCAGTTAAAATTATCTTCGAAATTCTCTTGTGATTTTTTTAGAACCATAGGTTATTTGGACATGGGCTTTTAAATTTCCAGAATTTTGGTGTTATTCTAGATATCTTACTGACGTCTCATTTAATTATCTTGTGATTTCAAAACTTCAACATATTGACACTAGTTTTATAAACCAGCATATGGTTCAATCCTGTTGAATGTAACATATGCCCTTGAGAATAATTTATATTCTTCAGTTGTTGGGAATAGAGTTCAATATATAACAATTAGATCAAGGTAGTAGACAGTTCGTTTAGTTCTAAGTTTTTGTCTAGTTATTCTGACAACTGCTGAGTTATTCAAATGTATAACTATAATTTGGAATTTATTTTCTTAATTCTATCAATTTTTGCTTCATTTATTTTGAAGCTCTGTTACTAGGTATATACACATTTATTATTGTTCTTCCTGATGTATTGACTCATCATTTTATTATTATCTAATGTCTGCATATGAGATTGGCTATAGGTATAGGTAAATTTACAAACTAAGTGTTAATTGAGTTTTTAAAGTTAACTGTAATTTTTTCAAGGATATAATTACTATACAGTGTTTCTAGTTTGAACACTTTGAAAAAACATACAAACTACTTAAATACTTAAGAGGTCTCAATTAGAAACTATTGTAATGATAAAAGGATTTTTCACTTCATGATGGCAGTTTTTAAAGTACTATACGTATTATTAATAAAGATGTTGGCTTCTATTCTCTGTGCTGAATCAATTAAAAAAATTCAATTGCAGAATGATCTATCAGTACTTCCAGTAATACTGCCACACCAGTTTCCTTTTAATGGCTCATCAGTCATATGATTGCCATGAAGGTAATGTGAGGAGACTCATTTAGCAACATATTATTACATCATCTTAAGATGAAGTAAGGCCCATCAGGCATTATTAAATTAGCCTGAATTTTGTAGTATGTCAGCAGCATTTTATGTACATTAATAGCAGAGTTAATGTTCCTTGGGGGGATTTTGTTAGGAAAAATGATTTCTAAGTGGTGTTAGATATAATTTTTTAGTCATTATTTATATTTCCTTGTATCATCATTGTATAGTTAAACTTGTTATGTAATTTGTGAAAAGGTAAGACAGAATGGCAACCAATTAGTTTTTTCTTCTCTGACCCATTATAATAAATACTGTTTGGAATACAGATACTTCTTTGAATGGGTGTGATACACCTCTTTTAACTCTTGAATTTCCTGATCTTCCTACTTAGGCCTCAAATCAGCTGGTGCCGTCCACAATAATTTCTCCTATAAAATGCAGCACAGTCAGACGTAGGTAACAATAATACATAACAAAGCCACCGTTTCTTTCACAGTAAGGAATCCCTTTGCTTGTTTTAAGAGTCCTCATCTTCAGTGAGGGTATTTGTTCTAGCTGCAGTATAATCTTTCTTCCTCTGTGCTGAATTTTGGGCTTCCTCTTTGGGACTCATGCATTGCTTCTACGAATTCATAAACAAATCTTTCCCACACTTGAATACATTTACATCTTCTTATATTTAGACATATTATTTTATAGTTCATACATTCTAGTAACCTTATTTTTTCTTTTCCACACAAGCCTACCTAATCTCTCCAATATGTTATAAACAATTGTTAAACAGCAATCTTACAGTTTCTTCTTTTCTCATTCTCCTTATATGCTTATACTTAGTGTATACAGAGGAACTGGGTTTCTCAAAGCATAATCCCCAGCCCATGTCAATTAGATCACTTGGGGCACTTGTTAAAGATACAAATTCCCAGGCCCCTCCTGGACCAAACAAGTTAAAATGAAAGGATGGTATGGGGACAGACTAGGAATCTAAGGGATTCTTATGATAAAGTATAGTTACATCATAGTTAAAAACATCAAGCATGAGTTTAGGTTTACCACTTGCTAAATGTATGGCCTTAAGCAGATTACTTAACACCATTTAATTATTGGCAAAATGGGTATTGTTAAAAGGATTAAATCTGTTCATGTTGTGGGTTTAGTTAGTGCTCAGTAGTAAATGGTAGCAATTGTTATTACAGTGCTATGCACATACATTTAAAATAAATGTGTTTTGTTGTTTTTTAAATCCTCACCTAAGGATATATTTGGGGGGGTTGCGGGGGGGTGGGAGCATCAGTGGTTGCCTCTGTAAGTGCCCTGACCGGGGATCAAACCGGAAACCTAGGTGTATAGGCCGACACTACACCAACTGAGCCACCTGGCTAAGGCTAAAATAAATGTTTGGTTTTTTTGATATGAGAATTAAATCTGGTATAAACACACATTAATCCTTGGCAAAAACTGTTAAGATTCATTTTGGCAAAATTGGTGAATTATATAAATAGAGCTTACCACAGTTTTTAACTAAACAGCAATACCTTTGCCAAGAGAGTATTCAAACTTGTTAATATAGGCATTAACTACAATTTATTAGATGCAGCTGTAGTTTTTAAAAGTTTGCAATAGCTTTTTTGTCAAGTTTAGCAATAGTGTGAACATTACACAAGTGGCTCTCAAACTTTTTCGTCTATTAAAAATAATATTAAGGGCTCAAATAGCTTTTGTTTTGTGGGTTATATGAACTAAAAACTCTGAAAAATATTCATTTACTTTGTAAAATGTACATGGAAGCAAAAATGCTAATTCTATTTTTCAAATGAGGAAATTAATGCAGAGATGGAATTTAAGGTTAAATGGTATTTCTTATAACTATAGGTCCTAACTTGTAGAGATCAGAAGTGAACCTAAGTCTTCTGACTCTGAATGGCACAATTATGGGATGTGTATGAAATAGAGTAGTATTGTTAGTATGACTTAAAATTGGCTCACATGCCCATGTATGAAATTAGGGTGGATCTGTATGCAGACAGCAGAAAACAAATTGAACATATCCTGACTTTCCTTTCTAAACTTTTTGGCTTGATTCTGATGGGAATCTGTAGTGAACTGAGTTCAGGATTCTCAGTCTAAAGAAATGGGGGAAGAGCTGAGAAGATAACCATTATTTAATATGAAACATGCTAGGGAATGTGTAAGAACTGAAAAAAAAGTTTCCATATAAAGAGACTATAGAAAGTGAGAAATTTTATTAGATGTAGGACTGAAATGAAAATATTTCCAATGTTAATAAGGTAAACATTACTGGGTTTTCAAGCTACCCAGAGCAACTGTATGTTCTTCATATAATGCATTAGCAGCTTTCTTTTTATGAGGAAATATGTAAAAATCATTTTCAGAAACGTTAAGCATTTTGGAAAGAAGTAGGAAGATAACGGCTATGCTGCTTCCAGTTAAAATGAATATTAGTTTTTAAAATCTGTGATACTAGAGAAAGACTGTCTGGTAAATTAGGGAAGGGAAACCATTCTAAGCGGGGGGGGGGGGGGGGGGGGAAAAGGGGGCACAAGAAAATATATGTAATTGCCAAAAACCCAACACAGTCACAAATTAAAGGCACAAATAATGGTGAAATAAATTTAATACATTTATTTCTACATCTTCCATTAGAGCCTTTATTTATGTATTAAAATTATCTCACAGCCTTTGTAATAATTACACTTACTTGACAGCCTGGTAATCCAGTGTCTCTGCTGTACAGGGAAAATGAGCCTCTCTCTGATGTTTTTCCTGTAAAACAAAGAAAATAACTTTATATAAAACCCTCATTTGTTGACAGAATTCAACTTCTAGACCATTCATGATAATACTACTGTGGTCTGGAAGTACAGAGAATTAGAAACAAGAAGATAAAAATCCAATAAGTAAAATTTTAAGCACTTACTATCATTCCAGTCAGTTTAACAGTCAAATTCTGACTTTCTACATGTAATAGCATGTATTTTATTAAATGCTTTCTTTTCATTGTAAAACATTAAAAAATATTCAAAAGAATGGACATCTATGTAGTCAACAGTATTATACATGTATCCACTTGTGAGAATTACGTTTTCCCTTATTTGCTTCAGATTGAACATTTCTCCCTCTCCTCTCTTTCAGAAATTAAAACAGTATAAGACAGCTCAAATCTCATCCCAGGTTCCAAGGTAACCATTATCCTAAAGTTGGTGTATATGATTCCCATCTTTATTTTAAACTTTTAAATATATATTCACTCAAACAATATACATTACTGTTTGTGTTTAACCCTTTGCGGTCGTTTGTCTACTCTCAGCCACCAAAGCTTTTTTACCGTTCTGGTCGTATGTCTGCTCTCAGCCACCACAGCAAGGAACCGTACGAATCTTAACTCTATTCATTCATGTATCAGTTCATAATTTCTCTGAAAGCTCTTAAGTGTCTAAGCGACCTTGTCACGAACCAAAACATTGCCCCGACAAATCGGAGATATCGAAACTCAATATAAACAAACGCGGTCGTTCCACACTCGCCATGCAAAACACCGTGGCGAGTCAGTCGCCTTTTGAGAGTGAAGAAATCGACAAGCTTCGGAGATACTTCGCAGAATTTCAAATAAAGCTTTACAAATTACGTTTAACTGTAATTAGGCATTCTCGCTTGTTAAGATATTTCAAAATAATACTCCAAAATGGCAAAAAGAAAGTTACCGAAAGAAGTGTACTGCGAATCTGAAAGTAACGATGAAGAGTTTTATTTTGGCACCTTGAATACTGACTCTGACGTAGAAAGTGATAACGTTTGTAGTGATTCTACTAGTAGTGACGTAGTTCCAAAAAAGAATTAATAAATCTTGTTTATCCTTCGTAATCTTGCATGTTATGTATCACTGCTCTTTCAATGGAAATTAATTCCGACCAGTACGACACCCATGTCCAAATTTAATACGACCGCAAAGGGTTAATACATTTAAACAGATGAGATCACATGGTATCTAGCCTTTGAAATTTGCATTTTTGTGCAATATTATATTTTTGAGATATATGTTAGCAGACACCTAGTTCATTCATTGTTACTGTTATAAAATGTCCCACTATACAAATAAAGTCAGAGTTGGTATATTCTACTGAAAAATAGATTATTCCTACCTTTGTGTTATCATAAAGAGTGCTGAAACAAATATCCTTGCACAAGTGTTATACACACACACGAAGAGTTTCCCCAGAATAGACACAAAGAAATGGAGCTGTTGGATTAAAAGATGTGTACTTTCAACTTTTCCTTACTACTCTCTGAAGTAATCATGCCAATTTATATTCTTCCCAGAAATGTTAAGAATTCCTGTTAGGACTATATCTCCCTTTTCAAAAGTCAAATGGCCAAGTGTCAGGAATGGTATGGGCCAGCTCTAGAGGGAGATCAGATGACCCACAGTACTGACGATTAACAGCAGTGTTCTGACTCATTTGCTTTTTAAAATAATGTAATTTAAGTATGTTCAGGAAAGTGAAGCATATATAGAATATCATATAGTTAACTAAACAGTCTTTGACAAACAGACATGTTGCTTAGTAAGATTTCTGCAGGGATCACAGTTTAGTGTGAATAACAAAGAGGACACAAACAATGGCATGGCAGAGTAACTCTTGTTCTCCATCCCAAGGCAAAAGTAACAACCTAATTAAATCTGACAAGTTACCCAAAATATTTGAAGTTAGTGACGTTACATGAACTTTACCATAATTGTATACTATACTAGTTATTAGCCTATGATTGTACAAAAATGCACAGTTTATTAATTTAAAAAAATTCCACACATACATGGATTGTCAAAATTGTCTACTGATATAGTACATAATAAAAAAGACTTGGAGACATATGGACTATCATAAAATAAAAATGCAATACATGCCATAGTGCCCAACTCATGTAGAAAGCTTACAACTCTAAATTTGACACCTACTGCACTTTAGACATATCCAACAATTATTGTATCAACAAAGGTAGTTATTAGAAAATACATTAATAATTAAATGTACAATTCTGAGCCCATTGGGATTATTACAGCACATGTCTTAAGAAGCACTATTACTGATGAAGCACATGTTCAGATAAAGTAATGACAATACAAAAATGCAGATTTATGACAACAGTTAATTAATGTGATCTATTTGCCTCACATTCTCACCATAAATAAGTTCTACATGAAGAATTTTACTTTGAAAAATATACATATGAAATATAAAGAATACTATTATAATTGTTTAAGGATATATCCTTTATAACTAAGACTTCTTGTAAGAGTCAAGGGGTTTTGGACACTACTCTTTTACTCTTGGAATCTGACCTCACAAAACTATTAAAAGGATTGTTTGCAATTCTGACACATATCCCTCCCATGCCTCATCAAAATGGATCAGGAACCCTGCTGGACCAAGAAGATAGCAGAAACTGAAGGGAAAATGCCAACTCAGAAAGACTGACAGAGAGATTACTGGGGAAAAATAAATAATAACTACATTTACGGTTTTGGGGTATTACCTTGTTAATCAAATAAATAAGTTTATGAAGTATTAAAAATAATAAGCAAATCCTTAAGAAAATGCTGCCTTGGAGTACCTCATAAAAATCAATGGTACAGAGAACCAAGATAGCGACATAGGTAAACACC
Organism: Myotis brandtii; assembly: GCF_000412655.1. Classification (NCBI taxonomy): domain Eukaryota; kingdom Metazoa; phylum Chordata; class Mammalia; order Chiroptera; family Vespertilionidae; genus Myotis; species Myotis brandtii. The sequence goes on from NW_005359149.1 coordinate 853,396, forward strand.
TATACTTGCTGCCTCTCACAACCACATCAAAATTACAACTAAAAGGCAGAACAACTACCACCCAGAACCGCGGAAAAGCTGGCTGAGTGCAAGTTCCACAACTAGAGAGGTGAAGAAAGCGCACTGAGGCCGGTAAGAGGTGCAGAGGCACGGAAAGTGCTGGCACCTGGATGTGCTGCTCTTTTAACAGGGAGGGAGATAACAAGCTCCGCTTGCTCTGAACTCCAGTTCCGGGCGAGACTCTGGGGGACCCAGACACATATGGGGAGAAACTGGACTGTCTGGCATCGGGACAGGAACGCCATGGGCGGCTTTATCTCAGAGTTGTTTGCAGTGCAACAATCACTGTTCCTGCATGGGGGCGCGGGACTCAGAGACCCGGGGACATTCTGGTGCAGGGCTGACTGGCAGCCATTGCTGTTTGGTCCACCCTGGTGATTCCCAGAGACCCTGCCCCACCCAATTTACAACCCAACCCAAGCTGTGCACATCATCTTTTGCATATGAATGGCCTGTCCTTTCTCCGCCTAAAACCTGTCAAACTGCCACTGGGTCAGAGAGCCCAAGGGCTTCCAAAAGAAGGCCCAAGGCCTGGCAGCAGCAGCCTGCCTTGCTTCACAGCTGGGCCTCATCTGGGCACTTCCAAACCCCACACAAAGAGGAGGTATCTGCAGATCTCTCTGTAGCTCCTGCTGGGTGGCCCCAGACAGTGGCTGACCTTGCACATCCTCCTTGGAGATAGAGCCAGTGTACCATAACGGATTACAACTCTTCACATCCATAAGAGACACACTCAAGAGGCAGACTCAGTGAGCACCAACAAACCACTGAAGCAAGTCCTGCCCCATAAGGATATCTCCTGCACAACAGATCTTCCAGTGTAGACACAGCTGGTCATCACAGCCAATTGGCCTGGAGGTCAATTCCTCCCAGTGATACCAACAGCAATCAAGGGTTAACTACAACAAGACTGTGCAAGCAGCCCACAAAGGGGTGCATGCACCAAGAGCGTCCACCTCAGGTGACTGGGGAGGCTGAGCCACTGGGCCCTATAGGACACCTACCACACAAGGCCACTCTATCAACTCAAGGAGACTTAGCAGCTACCCAGTACATAGAAACAAACACAGGGAAGCAGCCAAAATGCAGAGACAAAGAAACAAGTCACAAATGAAAGAAATGGA
>NW_005359149.1:855514-874284 GCF_000412655.1 Myotis brandtii
CAGTATTATATGAAATGCTGAAGGGTATTCTTTAAGAAGAGGAAGAAGAAGAAAAAGGGAAAGATAAAAAATTATGAACTACAAAGGGACAACAAATACATATCTATCAACAAGTGAACCTAAAAATCAGATGAATAAAAAACCTGATGAACAGAACAGACGGGTGAATGTAATAGAATCAGGGTCATGGAAAGGGAGCAGAGTGACAATTCTCGGGGGGAAGGGGTTGTGGGGGATGCGGGAAGAGATTGGACAAAGAGCTTACAACAATGGATGAGGTCAGTGGCGGGGGGGAAGGCCTGGAGTGGGGTGGGAACCAGGTGGAGGGGAGCTAAGAGGGGAAAAAAAGGAACATTTGTAATAATCTGAACAATAAAGATTTTTTTAAAAAAATCAATGATACAGTATATCAATCCCTGCCCTTTAAGAACCTGGGTCATAATTTAAGATTTTAAATGACTAGAAAGTTTTATAATTTTTGCCTCTTTGCTTTTATGACCCACTATGAGAAGAACTGAGTTGATGCCAAATCTTGATCAGAAATATTACCCCCCAACTATTCTTATTGTTTCTTTGAGAAAATAAGCTTCACTTTATAAGATTATCTCCATACAAAGTTGGCAGCTATCTTTAACAGTTTCTTCTCTTCAATTAAAAAAATCATGTCTCATATCTTTGGCAGAACAGAATTGGAAGACTACATTAACATTTAAAAAATACAGTACTATAAAGAAAAACAACAACAACAACAAAAAAACACGGCTCTATCAATGGCTTGTCAATCACCACAATGTACTAACAACTAATTTTTGGTTGAAAAACACACTAGGCCCTTTCTACATGGCAAATTCCTTTTCCTGAAATATTATTTCAAACAACCACTAAAGACTTAAAGTTAAGTAACAACTTAAGGACTGTTATATTTTCACTCAAATATACTAGTAAAAAAGTATTTTCTATAGACCTCAATCTATTGGCTGGAGAAACCTACCCTATAATACTCTCCTGACAGTATGTGCTCTTTTGCTACTGATTCAAAATAATGTTTTTATGAGAAAATTGCCAGACAGAGATATTTTAGAAGATATAGCTGGCTCAGTATTTATTTCTGCAGCAGTACAGCAACTAGCTGAAAATTTCCTGCAAACTAAAATATATTACTTTCAATGAATTATATACTATTTAAGAAATTATTGTTGACCATGAGTAACAGCACAATTAGAACAGTTTCCCTTTTTATCTGAAAGCTAATATTACTTCAATGTTCATTTTTGTAAGGCATACTGATTTGCATTCATTAATTCAAATTCACAATCTATTAAATAAAAAACTCCATGTGCTACATTTTAAATGGATAGCATTAGACTGGTTTTTCTTACACAATAAAGGCTTAACCTAAAAAAAGAATTCCTGGATGTTTCAAAAAAGTTACCTAGGCCAACTTTACTATATTTCAAAATGATATATTTCAATATACAAATCATGAGAGCTTTTCCATATTTAATTTTCAGAGAAACAATATGAAACCCTTACACAGGGTTTCAAATCTAAATATTTGTATACAAATCTAAATTTCATCACAGTTCTATCAACAGTCTTATCCTCCTTTGCCTTGGCTATCTTTGAAACTCGTTTTTTACCCTAAGCTCTTTGCTCACAGAGAAGCTTTTCCTCTTTCTTTCTTTCTTTCTTTTTTTTTTTTGGTGAGTGAATACTACCAAAGGTTTACTACAATTTGAATTATACTAATCACTTGGAGAAACATAAAATACCATCCTACAAAGTGGGCAAACCTGTAATGCCATTGGGTATAATCAGAGCAGAGACCTAGGAATTCTAATTACTGGATTCATCTCTTGGCTCTTGACTCTCTCTCACTCAGTGAACGGGGCAAGTTAAAAGTCCCTTAACATTAGTGGTCCCACTCACTCTTAGAAAAATCAACTCAGTAACATGCACCCCACACACGCCTGCAGTTTAATTAATGCTTATAATATACTTGGAAGTTCTCGTAGGAAAGAACCTAGGCCAATACTATTAGAATTACACACTTCATTTTTTGGTAGCAATCTGCTCAAACTTACAGAAAAAAATCTACAAAGGATTTCAAACCAACAGATTATTTTTTAAAGGAAAGAAGAGAGAAAGGGTTTTTAACATAAATGCCTGTCTATTTTCTTTGCAACAATTTGTTTAAGTATTATTGGCTAACGCTTGTGCCAAGCACACTGCTGGCTACATTGAAGATATTTAAATATCTAGTGCCAACAAGCACAGCTGCTGGACTCTCTATGCCCTTCTCTTGTTCACTCCATGCCAAATTACTCACACAGCTATGAAAGATGAGGCTGAAGCAAAGGAAAATGCCAAGTGCGAGTGAGATTAGTAATAAACCAGAGGATCACTATAGAGGTCAGTGATTAACAAGTTCCCAGTTGTAATCACTTTTCTAACCCAGCCTTTATCTCATCAGTTATTCCATCTTAACTCTACACCAACTTCCTGTGACAGGCATCAGAACTGTAAGCAGCTAGGTAATTTCCAATAATTTCTGCAAAATTGCTAAAGCACCAATAAAGTATCTTATTATTCTTGACAAGAGCACATAGTCAGACCTGGGCAATCTGAATAGGCTTTAGAAATGACTTCTTGAGACTAAAACCTAAGACAAAGTAGTCCAGGATGCAAACATGCACCTATCCAGCTACTTTTCACCATGCTCTCTACCCCTCCTCCTAAAATCAGATTCATATTAAATATGAACAGAGGAGGATGAGAAGGTTTATACAGTTTGCCTTTCAACCATCAGAATGGCCAGAGAGAACGATTAAAATGCAAACTTCGGTATGACAGGTTGAGGTGGGTAGGATGTTAGAAATTTAATAGAGTAAGATATATTTTTATCAAATTTAGTCATTTATCAAAACTTTCTGGACCACTTTATGGTCCAATTGTGCCACATAAAGAATATATAACAAGGTATTCATTATAGGTAGTTCAAAATCTAAACTCTACTTCCCCGAGACAGTTTAGTTTATAATTGCATTTTCTAAACTGTCCCTGAAATCATATATACATCTATATTGCATTGTTTCTTTTCCTTAGGTTCAGAATTTAAGTGTGTTTTCTCCAACCACATTGTTTAGAACTCAGAAACAAAGACATGTCATTTTTATAGCAATCCAACAGATTATAGAACTAGGAATCATCTCTTCATCTTGGCTGTATTTCAGAACATGGTGAATGCATACTCTATAAAAATAATCAAGTAACCTTTACATAACAATGTTTTTTATTCCATTCTTAAATAAAAAATAATTTGAAATAATTCCATTGATGCTTTACAACCTTCTAGGGATTAAATAAATTGAGCCAATCCTTCAATAGTTCAATCTTGACTACTCCCCTACCTATCCCCCGAAAAATTAGGTAAAAATCAGATCATCAAACAATTTGGCTGGGAGAAGAGAGGAAAATATATTATCAAATTATCTTTGTAATCACACACTTAAATAATCTACTCCTTCTGAGGTACTGATTGTTTCGACCAAATTCTTGTATGAATGCTTCTCTGAAAAATTTCTTGCTTTATACAGTAATAAATAGAACATAAAAGTTCATTATTGTTGGTTCCCATCATTTTTTCACATCTTTCTGTAGTTTGGCTGTTTAATTTAAACCACAACCTTACCAGGCAAGGTCAGTATCTGAATCTGTTTTTTATATGGCACCCAGGGACCAGAAGGCAGATGCCACTTGTTCAGAGAACACTGATCTGGAATTCTAGACTTGTTTTGTTTGTGTGCCAGGAACAGATTCTACTCCAACGCTCTATCTATGGCACACAGCCATGTGGAAGCAGAGAGACAGTTTAACAGAACTGTGCTCTAAAATAGCGGATAATAAATGATTGTTAATTAGCTAGTTTCCCTTGACAATAAGAACTGGAACAGAAAGAAAGGAACTAGTCAATGGAACTGCTACCATTCACCAACTTTCTGGTCAGAAACAGTGACTGGAATGAAACAAGCAGGGAAAGAGTCAGGAGGATCTATTCCTGTCTCTGCTGTGAACTAGGTGTGTGACATAAACACTAAACTTCCCCAGGCCTCAGTTTCTTACTTGGAGAATGGGTTATGGTGGGACAAGATTGAATTAGATGATATCTATCTGTTTTAATATCCCATGAAATTGATACCTCATTTATTTTGCTATTCATCAGGAACCCCCTTCTAACAGAATGCAAATTTGGGCATTGCCAGTAGTAAAAGGAAAAGACAGCTGCTAAAAATGTAGGGACTTTTGGAATAATGACAATGTGCAGTTTAAAAAAAATGAAGTATGTAAGCAGCTCATCATACATTTCTCTAATACACTATGAAATATTTAACTATGAATATGGGGTGGTGAATATAGCAAATTGAAGTAAATGTATTCAGAATTACCAGGATTTCATTCTACTCACATTAAGAAAAACTCTAAATGTTAATAAAATTTCTCACTGGAATGCAACACCCTCCACCTATATAATGTAGAAAGATAGAACACTTTGTATGCCATAGAAAATATACAAATGTAGAGCAATTGAAAAGAAACTATTCTATTTTACTGAAAAGATGAAGACAGATCAAAAGAGAGTCTTAAATCTCCTTTGTGGTCTACCAAGATTTAAATAAGATTCTTGCTACATAATAGGTACTCTGAGGGTAAAATACAAGACACTTAGTCTTCATTGCATGGCTTCCAGTACTGGAGTTTACTGCCATCTTTTCTACCTTTGCAGTTTGAAAACAGGTAAAGGCTAGCCTCAAGTTTTCCCTGGGTTATAATCCATAGTTCATTTGTGAGTCGGCATAACTCAAAATGACTTTTTAAAACACCAATTCATTATATAAAACTATATAAGTCAATTTAAGTCACAGTATGTCTGTTTAAAATATTTGCTTAAGGAAAAAACAAAGGAAGAAAGTAAAGAAGGAAAATAGATATAGTAAAAAATTAGGGAGGAGGCATGGGGAAGTAGTTTGAACAGAAGTCCTGGATGTAGACTGACTAGGTTTAAATTCCCACTCTGTTTTAACTAACATTACCTATCTTCTCTGTCCCTTAATAGTTGCCTCAACTGTCACATGAGATAAGTTTCATCTCACTGGGTTTTACATTGTGTAAAATGTACTGACATATAAAGTACTTAGAACAGTGAAAAACACAAGATAAGGGCTAATTATATTATTCATTATTTTTTAAATGAAATATATTGACTGTAAAATCCATATATGTGTATTTTTAATATCAGTGCCGAGGAAAAAGTCTTAAATGGGGGGGGGGGGGGAGGAGGTAGATTTCAGGTAAATAATTTAAAGGGAACTCCTGAGTATTTTCAAAGTTTTAAAAATTCTTTATGCGTTTCATTTCATTAAAAGCTAATGGCTTCACTCTTCTCTTAGCATTAATGAATGGGTATATTTCTAGTACTAATTGTATAGTTAATCACAATTAAGTTTCTATTCACAGCTGAAATAAAGAGAAAGAAAGATGTACCAAAGAATGCATGTAAGATCTGGAAAAGGTGGTAAGGGATTTGAAGAGAAATGAAAGCAAGAATAATCTAAAGTGAATTTTAACAGAGTTGTAGATTCTATAATATAGGGGAAAGAGGGTAGATAGGCTTGGATGTAATCCTTAATCTTATTTCCTTTTTCACGGGGGTTGGGGAAAATGGTTATAGGAGATTATCTTGGGTCTGATGATTCCAACTCACTGGTTCAAGTCAACTTGGTCGTTGTCTGAAGTTCATGGGGGATACAGAGAGGGACCTTCCTTATTAGGTAAAAAGGAGGTGTAACGGTGTTACACTGAGGAGGTGTTTGTTACACAATGTTAGCAATAAACAGATGTGAGGTTCACTATTTCAATGTTTTTATCTAGGGAAGAACCTATTCCTAAAAATATGTACAAAACCCACCGGAAAAATAGAGAATAAAAATGTCAAAATCTTTAAAAAAAATATCTTGTCTCTATGTGCTTCATTTTGACTATTTACATTTAATGTTATTTTTTAATACGGCTGGATTTAAATCTACCATTTTGTGAGGTTTTTTCTATTTGTCTTACATGTTTGTTTTTAACCTGCTTTTGGATCGAGTGTTCCATTTAGTCTTCTGTACTGTTGGGTTTACTCTTTAGTGTTTGCCCTCAATTTACAATATAGTGTATCTTTATTGATTTTTCTTTTTAATTAATATTTTAAAACTTTTCCCCAGACACCATTTATCCCTTCTATGTCCTCTTATACAGTATAGAGTATCTTTAATTGGCAGGGTCTACCTTCAAATAATAACGTAATAGTGTAACACCCTTACAACAACATATTTCCAAAATCTTCCCTTCCATCCTTTGGGTTACTGTTGTCATACATTTTACTTTTGCATATTTTATATACCCCATTTATACAGTGTTGCTTAGACATTTAGTTATTTTGTAGTGTGATTAAAAATGAGGGAATTTATCTTTTACCAGTATATTTACATTGATTTTTTCCACTTCTGGAGCCCTAATTTCTTTGTGTAGATCAGGGGTTGGCATATATGACCCATGAACCAAAGCTGGCCTACTTCCTGTTTTCGTAAATAAAGTTTTACTGGAACACAGCCATGCTCATTTGTTTATGAATTATCTATGGTTGTTTTTGTGCTTTAATGGCAGAGTTGAATAGTTGTGACAGAGATAGTCTGACCCACAAAGCCTAAAATATGTAATACATGACCCTCTACAGAAAAAAACTATTGAGTCCTGGTGTAGATCCAACTTTCTGTCTGGAATCACATTCCCTCTGCCCGAAGAACTTTGTTTAACAATCATTGTAGTGCAAGTCTGCCGGGAATGGATTCTCTCAGCTTCTCTGTATCTGAAAAAGTCTTAACTTTGCCCTCATTTTAAAAATAAAAGTATTTTCAAAGAATAGATAATTCTGGGTTGACAGTTTTAAAATTTTTTTTTTAAATATATTTTATTGATTTTTTACAGAGAGGAAGGGAGACATTCTGGGTTGACAGTTTTAAAATTTTTAATACTCATTTAAGGATATCCTCTATCATCGTATTGCTTTCAAACTTTCTATAGCTGTGGTGTAGTTTGTTTTTATTTCCCTGTACATACTTATTTTTTGTCTTTGGCTGCCTTCAGGATTTTTTCTTTATTGTTGGCTTTCAGTAGTTTGAACATAATATGTCTAGTTATGTGCATGTATTTTGTTTTTAAAATCTTGGATTATAATTTTTTCTCTCTCCCTCTCCACCTGAGACTTCAGCCACACATATTAGGCTTTGACATGTCCTATAGCTCTGTCAGCTGTCACTCTTTTTTCAATGTTTCAGTTTGGATTTCTATTGACCTATATCAAATTTACTGATTTCTTCTGCAATTGTGTTGTCTACCGATGATCCTAATGGAATTCTTCATCTCTGACATCATGCCTTTCATTTCTTGCATTTCAGTTAGATTCTCATTACTTCCATCTATTTGCTAAAAGTTACCTATGTGTGCATGTTGTCGACCTTTTCCTCAGTGGTTCTCAACCCTCTGGCCCTTTAAATACAGTTCCCTCATGTTGTGACCCAACCATAAAATTATTTTCGTTGCTACTTCATAACTGTAATGTTGCTACTGTTATGAATCGTAATGTAAATATCTGATATGCAGGATAGTCTTAGGCGACCCCTGTGAAAGGGTCGTTCAACCGCCAAAGGGGTCGCGACCCACAGGTTGAGAACCACTGCTCTAGTAAAATGAGAGGGTTGGGTTAGTCAGTGGTTCTCAACCTTCTGGCCCTTTAAATACAGTTCCTCATGTTGTGACCCAACCATAAAATTATTTTCGTTGCTACTTCATAACTGTAATGTTGCTACTGTTATGAATCGTAATGTAAATATCTGATATGCAGGATAGTCTTAGGCGACCCCTGTGAAAGGGTCGTTCGACCCCCGAAGGGGTCGTGACCCACAGGTTGAGAACCGCTGGTCTAGATCCTTTAACATGTTAGCCAGAGTTACTTTAAAATCCTTGTCTGATAGGTCCAACACGAGTCTTCAGTCTTGTCCTGTTGATTATTGTCTCCTGATGTGCATGTCTCCTAGTTTTGGTTGAATGCAGGATGTCATATGTAGAAGAAGTAAATGGTATTTAGGCCCAGAAATGAGTATTCCTCTTCCTGCATCAAACCCTTAGTGTGAGAAAATTAACCAAATCAGGAGTTCAGGTGAATGTGATTATTGTCGCTGGGCTACTTTCAGTTGACCAGAGGCTTAAACTTCCTCTAGTGATTGGCTCTAGTGTCTAATGCTTATCATGTGGCTGGGGTGCTGTAGGACTTTTCTCAGGGTTAATTTTTCATCCTGGGCTTTCAATAGATCATATAAATCTGTGTTCCTGAGTATGTCTCTCCTTCATGGTTTTGCCCCTCTCCCAGTGGTAGACTGCTATTACTTTCCTGTCCTTTGTTCCTTCCTCTCCCTGTAAGCGCAAAACTCTGCTTTATATCTGACGTTGACCTTGGGTTAAAGTCAACCCTCCTTGACAGGAAGGAGACCTGTGCTTGGTTTAAACTTAAGATCATAGGTCTAAGACTAGTTTCCTGTTCTCCCCCTCATCACAATAAGTCTTAGTTTATTTCCTTTGGGCAAGAGGCTTTGCTGCCCCTCCTAAAGTCTTTCAATATCTAGGGTCCAGGGAAGCTGGCAGGCTTTTCTTTCCCACAATGGCAGCTGATCAACACCTGCATGCCTATACCATCATCAGGAATTCTCTTCAGACTCCTGCCCTACCTGTAATTGTTCTTGGAGATCTGAGGGGGAAAAAATTGAGGGTGAGTGTAAAATCCCCTTTTCAACTGTTTTCTTGTTAGATGCCCCTAGCTCAGTGATGGCGAACCTTTTGAGCTCAGCGTGTCAGCATTTTGAAAAACCCTAACTTAACTCTGGTACCGTGTCACATATAGAAATTTTTTGATATTTGCAACCATAGTAAAACAAAGATTTATATTTTTGATATTTATTTTATATATTTAAATGCCATTTAACAAAGAAAAATCAACCAAAAAAAATGAGTTCGCGTGTCACCTCTGACACGCATGTCATAGGTTCGCCATCACTGGCCTAAGATTTCAAATCCTTTCTCTCTGTAACCCATTTATAAAACTCAGTCACAATCATCTATTTAAAATGTAAATCCAATAAGTACATCTTTCCTTTTAAATCTCTCATTAAAGAAACAGAATTTCTGGAGGATGAGGCCCAGAAATCAGGATTTTAAAAAGATTCCCAGGTGATTCTAATGTGCAGCCAAGGTTGAGAACCACTGTGTTAAACCTTAAAGTTTTAGCTGATTCCTCCTACCCACTTTTGTTGTGACTGATAAGACACCTTATTCTCCCATGCACTACCACAGGTAAGGTAGTTCATATGTCCCATTTCTCCTTGGAATTCAGATCACATGACTGCCTTGAGATTTCAGCTCTCTTAACAGTTCAAAAAAGAATTTAGTATTGTATCAGGCTTTTAAATTTTGTTTTCATTGTTAAAAAGTGGAAATGGCATTCTTTGCATCTCTCTACACTGTAAGTAGAAGCTAAATGTCCTCTGATTTTCATTTTTGAAAGTTTCCATGTCTGCAAATTCACTGATCCTTTCTTCTGCAGTGAAAAATCTGCTATTAAACCCATCCAGTGTATTTTTCATTTCAGATATATTTTTCATTTTTAGAAATTCCATTTGGTTTTTCTCTTTTATACTTTTCATTTCTTCTCTCAACACACTTGTGTTTTCCTCTAGGTATCTGAGTTATGGAGCATATTGATAACATTCATTTTAATACCCATGTTTGCTAATTCTATCACCTCTGTAATTTACTGACAAATTTTACTTGTGGTTACAAGAGTGTAGTTTCCTGCTTCTTTTGATAGCAATTTTTGGTTGATGCCAGATATTATGAAGTTCACATTTTTGGGTACTAGATTTTGCTGTAACCCTTTAAAGAATGTTGAATTCCGTTGTGATAAGCAGTTAAGTGACTTAGAATCAGTTTGATCCTTTTGGAGGGTTGGTTGCCTTTAAGCTTTGTTAAGGAAGGTCCAGAACAGCCTTCATCCCAGGGCTAATTTAGCCTCACCAACACAATGCCCTTCTGAAAACTCCACACAATGTCATTTATCAGCATATCTTGGAGGTAGTACAAGTTTGATTTCAGACAACTACAATCAAGCAAATATTCCAATAAAGTGAGTTACATGAATTTTTTGTGTCCCAGTTTATATCAAGTAATATATATACACTGACACACTTTCTGTAGTCTATTAAGTGCGCAAGAACATATGTCTAAAAAACAATGTACATACCTTAATTTAATGCTTTATTGCTAAAAAAAAAAAAGCTAACAATCATCTGAGTCATAATCTTTTTGCTGGTGGAGGGTTTTGCGCCTTGACATTGATGGCTGCTGACTGATCAGTGAGGTGGTTGCTGAAGGGTAGGGTGCTGTGGCAGTTTTTTAAAAGACAACAATGAGGTTTGCCAAATTGATGGATACTTCCTTTCACAAACAATTTTTCTGTAGTATATGAACCTGTTTAATAGCATTTTACCAAGTAGAACTTCTTTCAAAATTGGAGTCAATACTTTCAAACTCTGTCACTGCTTTATCAACTAACTTTATGTAATTTTCTGAGCCCTTTATTGTCATTTCAACGTTCTTCACAGCATCTTCTCTAGGAGTAGATTCTATCTACTTTCTTTGCTCATCCATAAGAAACAACTCATCTGTTAAAGTTTTAACATGAGGCTGCAGCAATTCCATCACGTCTTCAGGCTCCACTTCTAATTTTCTTGCTTTTTCCACTACATCTGCACTTACATCTTCCACTGAAGTCTTGAACCCTCTATCAAGCATGTCAAACTCATGGCCCACAAATATTTATGCAGCCCAGCCAATATAACGGTATGTAAGAAATCTATATAATAAAACCCTAATATGCAAATCAACCAAACGGCAGAATGACCGGTCGCTATGACGTGCATTGACCACCAACGGGCAGATGCTCAATGCAGGAGCTGCCCCCAACCTACAGGCCCCAGGCCAGCCAAGGCGGGTGCCAGCAGGGGCTCCCATCGCCCCGCCAGTGGCCCCACAGAGAGAGAAAGCAACTGGCGGTGGCGGCAGGGGGAGGGCCTGGTGAGCAGGCAGCGCCAGGCCGGCCAAGGCGGGGGCCAGCAGGGTCAGCCCACAGATCAGCCCTGATCGCCAGCCAGGCCTAGGGACCCTACCCATGCACAATTTCGTGCACCGGGCCTCTAGTGTTTTAATAAAAATTTCGTAAATTAATTTTTACAATAGCCTCTTATACATAATTATTAATAACGAACTACAACGTTCGCTAATGACTGATTACCATAACCATGTTGCATTCATTTCCCTTATGCACAAGCGCACCATTTCTCTCCACTAATACTAGCAGCGAATATTTTAGCAGCTGACTGCCACGTCATTAGTCTTGGACTGACTTGTTTGGTGTGCGCAACAGGAAATATTTCACTTATGGAGAACAAGAAAAATAGGCTTATTTGCATTATGCTTATTAATTTGTGCAGTTATTCAGTGTCTGGTAAGTTAATGTTCAAGAAAAAATACTAATTTTTATTAAAATGTTCTATTATTTTATGTTAATGATTATTCATTTATTTCAGCCCTTTGTATTCAGCATGTCTCTATCAAAATAAATCTATGTTTCTATGAAAATTGAAGCTTTTGGTTATTTTGCAGCCACATAAACTTAAATCTTGTTTATTTGGCCTGTGTTAGCCTTTGAGTTTGACATGCTTGCTCTAAGTCATCCATGAAGGTTAGAATCAACTTCTTCCAAACTACTATTAATGTTGATATTTGGACTTCTTCCCATGAATCATGAATGTTCTTAACAACAACTAGAATGATGACTCCTTTTCAGAAGGTTTTCAATTTATTTTGCCCAGGTCCACAGGAATAACTAGCTATGGCAGCTATAGCCTGCCTTATACAATGTATGTCTTAAATCAAAATTACTCCTTGATCCACAGGCTGCAGAATAGATGTTGGGTTAGCAGGCATGAAAACAACATTCATCTTGTTGTACATCTCCATCAGAGCTCTTAGATTACCAGGTGCATTGTCAATGAGGAGTGACATTTTGAAAGGAATGTTTTTTTGGGGGGCAGCAGATCTCAATAGTGGGATTAAAATATTCAGTAAACCATGCTATAAACATATGTGCTGTCATCTAGGCTTTAATGTTCCATCTGAGAGCAATGGCAGAGTAGATTTAGCATAATTCTTAAGACTCCCAGAATGACAAATTAAGTTAGCATTGATTTTGTCACCAGCTACATTAGCCCCCAACAAGAGGATTAGCCTGTCCTTTGATATCAGACATTGACTTCTACTCTCTAGCTATGAAAGTCCTAGATGGCATCTTCTTCTAATATAAGGCTGTTTCATATACACTGAAGACCTGTTCTTTAGTGTACCACCTTCATTATCTTAGCTAGATCTGGATAACTTGCTGCAGCTTCTACGCCAGCACTTGCTGCTTCACCTTGCACTTTTATGTTATGAAGACTGCTTTTTTTCCTTAAACTTTGTTAGCTTCAAACTTTTCTTCTGCAGCTTCCTCACCTCTTTCAGCCTTCAAAGGATTGAAGAGAGTTAGGGCCCTGCTCTGGATTAGGCTTTGTTGTGATTGGTTTTATCTTCTATCCTGACCACTAAAACTTTCTCCATACCAACAATAAGGCTGTTTCGCTTTCTCATTATTTGTGTTTGCACTGGAGTAACACTTTTAATTTCCTTCAAGAATCTCACCTTTGCATTCACAATTTGACTGCTTGGTGCAAGAGACCTAGCTTTTGGCCTACCTGGGTTTTCAACATGCCCTCCTCACTAAGTTTAATCTTTTCTAGCTTTTAATTTAAAGTGAGAGATGTGCAACTATTCCTTTCACTTGGACACTGTAAGGACATTGCAGGATTATCAATTAGCCTAACATTAATACTGCTCTGTCTCAGGAAATAGGGAAGCCCAAGAAAGGGAAATGGGGGAAGAGCCAGTTGGTGGATCAGTTAGAACACACATAACATTAATCAATTAAGTTCACCATCTTATATGGGTACAATTCTTGGTGCCTCAAAACAATTATAATAGTGACATCAAACATCACTGATCACAGATACTAAATATAATATAGTAATAATGAAAATGTGACACAGAGACAAGAAGGGTGTTTGGAAAATGGCGCCAATATACTTGCTCCAGGCTGGGGTGTCACAAACCTTCAATTTGTAAAAAAAATGCAAAATTACCAAGTGCAATAAAGCAAAGTGTTATAAAATGAGTATTCCTGCATTATGAGTTCTTCCACTTTGGTTGGCTAATAGACCTATTCTCAGCTTTGTGTGAGTTTCAGGAATTGTTCAGCCTATTCCTTTCTAGTGAGTCTTTCCTGGTCTCAAGTTAAATTTCCTCTCATGTATGCACACACAGATCAGTATTCTACCAAAGACTTGAGGGAACCCACTTACAGATCTCAAGCTCTTTTTCAGTACTCCCTCCTTTCTGCCCTACAAATTCAATCTTGCTTAGCTTCCTTGAATTCTCTTCTTTGTCTCCTTAACTCAGTAAGACTGCTGGACTCTGTTTGATTTCCTCTCCCCATTACTGTGGCCTATAATCTTCCTCTAAGTAGTCAGTTAGGAAACTGTGGGACTCACCTTATTTACTTCCCTTCTCCCATGTACCACTATTTGAAAACGAATGGTTTAATTGGAAGCTTCTTGGAAATCCTTCTACCAGCCCCTTTCCTACCCCAAAGAATAAAAAAGTGCCCTGACTGGTTTGGCCCAGTGGATAGAGCGTAGGGTCCCGGGTTCGATTCCGGTCAAGGGCATGTGCCTTGGTTGCGGGCACATCCCTAGTGGGGGGTGTGCAGGAAGCAGCTGGTCGATGTTTCTCTCTCATCGATGTTTCTAACTCTGTCTTTCTCCCTTCCTCTCTGTAAAAATCAATAAAATATATATTAAAGAAAAAAGTATTCTCCTGGTCTTTCTCTAGCAAACCCATTTTTATAGATCAGAAAGCTAGAACACAGTAAAACTTGACTCCTATAAACAATAAAACTTGACTCCTATAGACTTTCTGATAAAAACAAAAAAACAACGATACCTGCTCAGCGAAGTGTGTATGGTAGAAGATACCATAACACAACACATTCCAAATATGTTGCTATCTGTACATTTTGGAGTAACTTTTTAAAAAAATATTTTTTTATTGATTTCATAGGGGAAAGTAGAGGGAGAGAGAGAGAGAAACATCAATGATGAGAGAGAATCATTGATCTGCTGCCTCCTGCACACCCCCTACTGGGGACCAAGCCTGAAACCCAGCATGTGCCCTGACCAGGAATCAAATCATGACCTCCTGGTTCATAGGTTGACACTCAACCACTGAGCCACACTGGCTAGGCATATCTTTTTTTTTAATCCTCACCCAAGGACATGCTTACAAAGAGGGAGGGAGGGAGGGAGGGAGGTGAGAGAGAGAGAGAGAGAGAGAGAGAGAGAGAAAAGACAAAAGAAACCCAGGTATGTGCCCTGACTAGAATTCAAACTGGTAACCTTTCAGTATATAGGACATGACTCAACCAACTGAGCCACTCTGGCCAGGCCATTTTGGGGTACCTTAAATTAAATACATCCTACACAGCTAGACTTTACCATAATAGAAACTGAGTTTGATAAACTATTAGAAAATTAAAAAACTTTGCTAAACTACTTTTGTTTTTATGACATTATAAAGAGGTTCTCTTATTTCTAACCTCAGATGTTTTATTTCTAAAATACTTTGAATTCCACTAGGTCTGCTGACATATTTGAATCTAGATCAAACTGCTCTGAGAATATGATCTCCTGCACTAACTACACACAATATTTTTAAAAGGTTAAAAAGCTGGCAATTTTCCAGTTCTTTTCATCATTTCTGTTATGGAATACAATGTCCAGTTTGTATTTTCTCCTCTATTTTCTTTTTGCATATTGACTAAGTATTTTTGTGTGTGCAGGTCTTTAATTCCTGGTCCTCTTGTATGTGATTTGATACACGCATATATGCTGCAGATACTATAACATTAAAATATTTGTAAAAAATGCTGTTATTAAACTATTTTCTCTTAAAGGTTATTGCTTCCTAAGAGTATCTGTTTCTGACTACATTAGCTATTTACATTTATTTTTGACACATTTTTCCTGAATTGCTTTTTGTCTACATCAGACTGTATTCAGTAATAAAAACCACTGAATTCATTATAATATTTTGAAAAAATAATAAATAACAATAAAACTCACACTTAAAATTTTAATTCTGAAATAATCCTATTCTTTCTCTGAAAGATTCTTACATCCTGGCAACATAAACTTAGATTCAGGACTCTAATCCTGTATGTGTCCCTTGTAAGAAAACTGGTCATGTGCTATTTAATCACATTGCTTTACTGTCCATTTGAACATTGTTGTTGTTTTCAATCTTGTTCATAAAATTGTATTTTATTTCTTAAACATTCTAAATTCAATCCCACTGAAGGCTAGCCTCTGCACAAAATGTTCTTCTGCCAGAACATGCAGGTCTCTACTCAAATGTTACTTCCTCAGAAGAGCCTTCTCTGACTATTCCTTCCCTACTATATTTTATGAAGTCATAAACATTTGCCTGTTTCCTTTGCAGACGCAATATAATTTAGCTGATAACCTTTGGTAAAACCATCATAACTCACATTTTTTTTCCTTTTTGTAATCTATAGAAACTCTGCTTTAATCTGTGTTGATACTTTATTAACATTTTACTATTATTTTTATTCTACTATATCACATTTGCTCTAATTGAAACCAAAATTCCTTTGCATTTTCTGTTCTTGTAACGTGTGTTTCCATTCACAACTTTATGAAATATACATAAGGATTTACCGGCATGTTTATAGTTTTTAAAATGTTATATTTTCTTTCCTTCAGACCATACAAAAATCTTCTTTTGTGTTTTAGTAAGAGTTTCTTATTTTGGGCAAAGTGCTCTCCCCAATATAAAATGCTTTAAAATATTCTAAATGAAAGATTATAGCAGAAAAATAGCATATATGAAAAAAACACCTATTCAGGGATCAGAAGCAATTGTTTAATAGGATATAGAGTTCCCAATAGATATCTTAAGATCAAGGGGGAAGTGCAAAGACATCTCCTCAAGAGTTAGATAACTATCATGCTGATGTTAAACAAATACCATGCTCACTGGAATTCAACTTTCTAGCAATAATAATAAGCTTAATAGCAGAATATACAGATATAATCTTAGTATTGAGGACAGAAGTGATCCAGAAACGATTACATTTATTCCACACTTACTTCCTCAACTTTTTTGGATTATATTCAGTCTATAGCTATTTTAAGAACTACTTTGGAAGGCCCTTATGTTTTATGCAAGGAACTGCTATTTTCCCAGATGAATAGAATATCCATTCTCTGGATCCAAGTTTCCATGACAATAAAAACAAAACATTCATCAGCACCAACTTGGTATTTGATGGCAAATGCAGCTGCAGTTTGTAACAGTTCAATCTTTATCCCAACTCTTTTCTGCAGAATAGAGGCACTGTATTTCCCCAAAGCAACTGAATTGTTTTTACAGTGATTTTCCCCCTTCCACAGACCTAAACACTAACAACTAAGTGTGTTAAACAATCTTAAAATCATCTCCTCTTCCCCACATCATGCCAAATACAATGAAAAGTTCCTGAATTTTGCAACAAGCACATTTGATCTGTGAACTCTGGAAGATTAGTTGGTTTAAGTATTATGTAACAGCTATAGAAGAACATAAAGTGTTTAAGCCTTCATGATAACCACAGAGAAGATAAAATTTTGGAGCGACATTCACTGTAAACAAAAACCTATTAAATTCAAACAGATAATGGCAAGACAGTGCCCCCTTGTGTCTTGGTATTTCTGCCTTGACTAAATCCAATATTCATTTCCTTAGAATTTTATGGTATAGATTTGAATAATTTTTATATCATAGAGACAAACAGGACTTGGTAACTAGCAGCTTTGCTAAGACAAAATCTTACTGTATTAAAATATAAAAATACTGGCTATTCCAATTTCAGTGATTTTAACATGCATTATCTGCAATATGAGGGAAAATGTAATGAATTTGGACAGATTCGGTATTGTTTTTATTTTAAATTTCATATTTAATTTACATTAGTAAGAGAGGTTGACAAAGTTTTAAAAAGGAAAAGAAAAAATTCAGCACTATCAGTTAATTTTCCTCTGGTAGTTCTCTGTAACCATTTTACACTAACACTGGTTACCTTTATTATCACCTTGGGACAACTAGTGAGGTCCAAACTTTACTCAGATAGAACACAGTTTGCACTAAATGGAGACAATTAATATGAAATTTTAAAAGATATTTAATAGTGACAATATGAGCACTTTTCTAAGTTACATATACTTTTACAAATGAAACATACAAGATAATATCCATGTTTTAACCCCATTCAAAATGTAATACTACAGGCCTGGGCATGAAATCTGTAAAAAAGCAGAATCTCAGGTCCTACCGAAGTGATCTGCATTAGTGCTTGCATTTTGGCGAGATCCCCAGAAGATTCTTATGGGCATTAAAACCTGAGACACTCCCTGCTCTCCTATTTCCAACTATCAAGAGGTGAGGGGGGCAGGGAAGGAGAGCGGACCTGATTGACTATTTTAACACAGGGATTTAGAGACCAGGTAGATTCAAAGAAAGTAAGAGAATCAGAAACAGCTTTGGGAAGGTAACCTTGAGTATACAACCCAAACTAGGTCAGCCTGCTCACCTACTACAATTGCAACTATTTTCCCAATCTCTGAAATCACTATTTTAAAACAAAGCAACAACTAAAACTCTGCCAATTAAGAGTTTAATTTGGATGATCAAAAAAGAAACTTTCAAAGTACAATTATGTAAAATTTTTAAGTCTATCACTCATTATCAATGATGCCTACTACATATTTGTACATATCACAATCCATATTTACTATACATTATTTCAAATATTTGATACTCACCTTGCTCTGATAAGCATGTGTTATTTCTCCCATTTTATAAATGAGGTGACTGAGACTCACTGAAACCAACTAAATCACCCAAAGTCTCACACATAGTGAAGGTTGAGTAGATCTAAGATATAGGTCTGATGTCAAATTCTAGGTTCTTTGCACTGTACCGCACTACCACTACTCCTTAATGTGAATGAAGTCTAATTAGATTGCTTGTCTCTTAAGAGAAGCCGAGTCAGTATACTCACGTCTGGTAAACACTGAAGAAAAATGAGATATATCTGGACAGATAAAAGAAGAACCTTATATCTGAAGATTAAAGTAGCATAATAGCACTGGTCATATGGAAACTTGGAGTAAGGGACTCTAGAGGGAGGGAGGGGGTTGCAGGCATGAAGGTGGAAGATTCCAAAAATCCTATCTAATAAAAGACAAAAGGGTAATTAACCGTACCTCCGCTACGCTTCCCATTGGCTAATCAGTGAGATATGCAAATTAACTGCCAACAAAGATGGCGGCCGGCAGCCACGCAGCTGAAGCGAGCAGGAGGCTTGCTTGCTCCAGTGATGGAGGAAGCCAAGGTTCCCCACCTGCCGCGGCCTG
>NW_005359149.1:874879-905453 GCF_000412655.1 Myotis brandtii
CTCCCACATGGGGGAGCTCTGCTCAGCCACAAGCCAGGCTGATGGCTGCCAGTACAGCGGTGGTGGTGGGAGCCTCTCCTGCCTCCTCAGCAGCGCTAAGGATGTCCGACTGCAGCTTAAGTCTGCTCCCCGCTGGCAAGTGGACATCCCCCGAGGGCTGCCGGGCTGCCAGAGGGATGTCTGATTGCCAGCTTAGGCCCAATCCCCCGGGGAGCAGGCCTAAGCCAGCAGGTGGTCATCCCCTGAGGGCTCCCAGACTGCAAGAGGGCACAGGCCAGGCTGAGGGACCCCCACCCCCGAGTGCACAAATTTTTGTGCACTGGGCCTCTAGTAAATTATAATGATAAACAGGTAAACACTTATGCCTGACCGTATGAGGCATTAAAGAACTCTTTCTCTAGGCACTCCTTTAGCTCTTTGCATCTTTCTGGATGCAAGTTCATCTACATTACATGTCACTTTCTTATAGACCAGTTTGAATACCTACTCCTACTACCTCTAACACTGTATTTATGGGAAAAGATGTACAAGTTCCAAGCGACTGGCAAATTAGTTTTTAGAAAACACAACATGTTCGTGTGTTAATAAAGAATTATTCATCTTCCCAGCCAATAAGAAAATACCTAGTTACACAACTGAGGAGGCAGATGATCAAAATGGAAGAAGTGGTGGATTTACAACCGAACAGATTTGGGTTTCAATACTTGCTTCACCATTTAGTGTGGGATGTTGGATCAACTTAATCAATCTCTGATTTTTAGTTTCCATATTTTTAAATGCTAAGGAGTTAAGAGTGGTAAAAAATATTTTCTTTTAGCTCATTCTATATTTTGATTTTTTCTACAGTAAATATGTATTATATTTGATCTAGGAAAAAGATACTGTCATATGTAACATAATATAATTCTTATAAACTACAATCTTGAAGAGAATTCATATATGTAATACATGAATATTATAATATGTGTATTTACTTAATCATCATTACAAAACAGTCACCATGAACACAAATAGAATAACAAAGCATAAAAAAACAAGAACTCTCAGTAATTTATATAGTAGTGCTACTTATTTATACATTTATATTAAAAAGCAATGTTTCATCAAATTACAGTCATCCTTAGTATCCAACAGGGACTGGTTCCACCCCTCCCCTCAGTGAATAGCAAAACCTGAGGATGCTCAAGTCCCTTATTAAAATGGCATAGTATTTGCATATAACTTCTGCACATTCCCTCTATACTTTAAATCATCTCTAGATCACTTATAATACCTACTACAATGTAAATGTTATGTAACTAGTTGTTACACTATATTATTTAGAAAGAAAAAGTCTGCATATGTTCAGTACAAATGCAACCATCCTAGGCCTTACTACATAGTACATGTCAGCAACGCATAACATTTCCCTCCTCCCCCTCCCCCACCCCACCCCCCGAATATTTTCATTCTTTTGGTTGGTTGAATCTGCAGATGTGGAACCTGTGGATACAAAGTGACAACTGTATTTTCAAATAAGTTCAGGAATATAATTTATTCTGGCTCAGAACTTGAGCCTATTTGCATTAAGTATCATCTGATTCTCTTTCTGTCACTTCCATTTTTAAAGTAAACAAATTCTAAAAGATAACTTTAGGATGTGCCTCACATCCATTACTTTCTTTCCACCCTCAACCACCACCATCTCAGTTCAGGTTCCTATGAATGAACAACTAAGCAATTATCTCTCAACTGATATCCTCACCTCTGTCTCTCTTTGTTCCCATCTATCATCCTATATAATAAAGAGCTAATATGCTAATTAGACCAAACAGCAGAATGACCATCCAGACAACCTTCCAGACAAAGCGAGGGCTGGCTGAGGCTGTGAGGGGCTGTGAGAGCTGGACAGGGTTGCGATGGGCTGTGAGGGCCAAGCCCTTTGCACGAATTTCATACATCGGGCCTCTAGTCCTATATAATAAAAGGCTAATACGCTAAGTGTCTGACCCTTTGACCATTCGCTGTGACGCACACTGACTACCAGGGGGCAGATGTTCTGACCGGTAGGTTAGCTTGCTGTTGGGGTCCAAACAATTGGGACTGGGTGAGACAGGCCAGACACGCCCTGGAGCCCTCCTGAGCTGGCCAACCTCCCCAGCTGGCCAACCTCCCGTGGTCTCTCCCGGGCTGGCCCTGACTTACCCCAATCGGAACTGGGCGAGACAGGGGGGACATGCCTTGGAGCCCTCCCGCGGTCCCTCCCGGTCCTAATCATGCACCGGTGGTGTCCCTCAGCCTGGCCTGCGCCCTTTCACAATCCGGGACCCCTCAGGGGATGTCGGAGAGCCGGTTTTGGCCTGATCCCCACAGGCCACGCCGAGGGACCACATCGGTGCATGGATCCGTGCATCAAGCTCTAGTACATTGATAATAAACTTACATTAAAGAGCACTTTCTTCACTACATTCCACTGTTCAAAACTGAAGAAAATTTTCCAATGCATGGCATACAAAATCCATTCTTTAAAAATTGTGACATTCCAAGTTTTCCACATTCAGGTTCCAATCTAATCTTTTTTTGTTGTTTTGTTTTAATTTTGAAAAAAGTTCAAAGCTTTTACAACATTAGTAAGAGAGTTTGTCTTTTCTCTACATCTGGAGGTAATGCAACAACTTCTGGGCCCACAGTTAAGAAAGCTAAAAGCAATCTAAAAGTTGTTCACAGAGAATGACTGAGACAGTAAAAACATTTAAAATCATGGGTTTTGAGTGGAGAAATATTTCTGGAGAAGAAAAGGTGATAGCCTTGCTTTAAATATCTGGAGATGCCATAGTTTGGTGTGATCCCCAGAGCATAGCTAGGGCCAAAATAGGAAAACTTTAGGGAGACAGATTTAGTTTTTTAAGCATATTATAAAGCATACTGTTTTAACAGAGATACCCAAAGATTAAATAACTGCCTTGAGGGAAAGTAAGTACTACATTATTGAAGATATTCAAAGCATAAGTTGGACAACACCTTCATGGAGATGGAAAGGCAGGCAAAACAGTAAAAAGGAGAGTATTGGACTTGGAGTCAGAAGTCACATATACTGGTTAAAAGCACAGGTTGTGGAATCACAAAACCTGGGTTTGTGATGTAAATTGTCAATTCTGAGTAAATTAATTATCCCAGTTCCCTCATATGTGAAATAAACCCCAGTTCCCTCATCCTATATAATAAAAGCCTAATATGCTAATGATATGCTAAGGCCGCTCAACCGCTCACTATGACATGCACTGACCACCAGGGGGTAGACGCCCCAACTGGCAGGTTAGCTTGCTGCTGGGATCCGACCAATTGGGACTGAGTGAGACCGGCCATACATGCCCTGGAGCCCTCCTGTGTCCCTCCCAGCCCCGATCATGCACTGGTGGGGGTCCTTCGGCCTGGCCTGCGCCCTCTCACAATCTGGGACCCCTCGGGGGATGTCAGAGAGCCGGTTTCGGCCTGATCCCACAGGCCAGACCAAGGGACCCCACTGGTGCATGGATTCGTGCACTGGGCCTCTAGTATGTAAAATAAAAACACTTGTGTCTATCATATAGAATTGCTGTGTGAATGTAATGCATTAATATACACAAAAGGCTTAGTGGCTGTCACAAATAAATACTTAATAAACATTTTGTATTATAATTACATGGTACTTTGTAATCAACAAACTCTAAGATATGGAAGGTTTTATTATTAGGTGTTAGCTCCATAAATGTAGGGATTTTTATCAATCTTGTCCGCCTTGTTTCTCCAGTCCTTAAAACAATGCCTGGTGTTTCAAGCACTTGATTTACAAATATTTGTTAAATAAAAGGAGATTAAAGTACTATTGGTGGTTGGATTATGAACCATTTAAAATCCTTTCCAATCTGATCATCTATTACCCAGCCATGTGGTATTAGTGAAAGAATGTCTTTATGTTAATAACCATAATCCTTAGCATTGTATATTCAACACATATCTACTTAGGACTTAATTCATATGTCAGGCACTAGGTGTTCCTCAATACCTGGGTTTGGAGAGAAAATAATGAATGATTTTATGTTTATCAGATATATCAACAACCAAATGTGTATAGGAGAGTCATCTAAGAAAATACTTTCTGACGAAGCATTTTTTTAATTATTAGAAATTTATTCTAAGGAAATAACCAAGTTAGGACAGACAAAACTTTGCACATAAAAGAGGTTCAATACAGAACTGTTTATAAACAATTTAAATTGCCAATAAAAAGTGAAGAGTGGAAAAAATTGTATGATATACTACATGATAGATTACCCTAGAGTCCTTCAAAATTATTTTTATGGTAAGTGCTTATTACATAACTAGAGGCCCAATGCACAAAATTTGTGCAAGAGTAGGCCTTCCTTCCCTTGGCTACCAGCAGTGGCTTCCCTCTAGCACCCAGGACTTGGGCTTCCCTCTGGCACCTGGGACCCAGGC
This sequence comes from Myotis brandtii, assembly GCF_000412655.1. Taxonomy (NCBI): domain Eukaryota; kingdom Metazoa; phylum Chordata; class Mammalia; order Chiroptera; family Vespertilionidae; genus Myotis; species Myotis brandtii. The sequence goes on from NW_005359149.1 coordinate 879,338, forward strand.
TTCCCTCCAGCCACCAGCAGGCACCTGGGACCTGAGCTTCCCTCACAGCCCCGGCTTCGTCCAGAAGGACGTCCAGTCTAATTAGCATATTACACTTTTATTATTATAGATATTAAGTGAAACAGCCAAATACATGATTGAAAGAGATAAATTCTTATCTATAAAAAAGTGTGCAAAAGAAAAAATTGTCATCCAATTTTATGGTAGTTAGACAACTGCAAAATATGGAGGTGTCATAAAAATCTAAGGAAATGCACACAATTGATCCAAAAATATTAAAAATTTTGCTTAATATTATACCTTAGTACATTATTTTTCTTGCTTAAGCTACATTTGTAATTCACCATCTGTGATTTTCAGATGATGAACTATAGGTGTGATTTAAGCAGGAAAAGTAATCTTAAACCCAATCAAATTGCCCCATTTATTAAAGGCAGGCCTGTCTGCTCTTCAAAAGACTAGTAACTGAATGTATATTTATATGTTTTACTAGAGGCCCGGTGCATGAAATTTGTGCAGTCAGGGGGAGGGGTGTCCCTCAGCCCAGCTTGCAATCTCTCGCAATCCAGGGGCCCTCGGGGGATGTCAAACTGACATCTTCGGCCCGCCTCCCACGGGGAGCAGGCCTAAGCCGGCAGTTGGACATCCTTAGTGCTGCCGCTGCACTCGCCAGCCATGAGCCCGGCTCAGAGCTTCTGGCTGAGCTGTGGGAGCACAATGACACCAGGGGGCAGCTCTTGCGTTGAGTGTCTGCCCCCTGGTGTTCAGTGCGCATCATAGCGACCGGTCGTTCTGCCGTTCGATTTGCATATTAGCCTTTTATTATAAAGGATATCTGTTTTAATGAATAGTTTGTGTGTTTTAAATTGTAGCAAAATGCACACAACATAGTATTTGTCATCTTAACCATTTAGTATATAATTCAGTACAATGTTGAGTACAATTACATTGTTGTATAACTAGTCTTTAGAACTCTTTTCATCCTGCAAAGCTAAAATTTTATTACCATTAAATAATTCTCCATTTTCCCCCAACCCTGCCCAGTCCTTAGCAAATCACCATTCTATTTTCTCTCTCTATGAATTTTACTACTCAAGGTACTCATAAAAGTGGAATTATACAATATTTGTCTTTTTGTGACTGGCTTATTTTAGTTAGCATAATGCCCCCAAGGTTCATATACATTATAGCATGTGTCAGAATTTTCTTTCTTTTCAGGCTTAATATTCCATTGTATGTATATACTACATTTTGTTTATCTATTTTCCATCAATGTACATATGGAATGCTTCCATCTTTTGACTATTGTAAATAATACTGGTATAAACATAGGGTGTACAAAATCTCAAGACTCTGCTTTTACTTTTGGGGGGTATGTGCTCATAAGTGGAACTGCTAAATCATATGGTAATTTCGTTGTTAATTTTTTGGAGAAATAAGCTGTTTTTAACAAACTATCTGTCACATTCCTGTGGGAAAGAGGACTTCTATACTCCAAATGTTAACACTGATTGACAATGAAATTATGAGTGAAGTTTACTGCCTCCTTTGGTTTATTAATTTCCCAAATTTTCTATAGTGACATTATGGTAGACAATGAAAACACATATAAAGCTTTTTTTTGCTAATATTACTTTTTCTTGTGAGTGTATCATAACACATGCTTGAATATTCCTGGCTCCTAGATATTAAGACAAGTGCTAAGGTCTGAATGTTTGTGTCTCCCTAAAATTTATATGTTGAAACCTAATCCACAAAGTGATGGTATTAGGAGATTGGACCTTTGGGAGGTGATTAGGTCATGAGGGCAGAGTCCTCATGAATGGGATTAATGCCCTTATAGAAAGCCTGACATAGCTCCTTAGCCCCCCTTCCACCAAGTGAGGATGCAATGAGAAGTCTGCAACCCAGAGGAGACCCCTCCCTCAACTAAGTTGGTACCCTGATCGCCTAGCCCAGGGGTGGGCAACCTTTTTGTGAGTGTGTGCCAAAACCTGCAAAATCTCTGACTCAAAATTCTTCTGCGTGCCAACCCTAATTTTTTGAGAACATGTTACGCCTACTTGATATCTCTTAAGGTGTACGTATGTGAAGAACCTTGAAGAAATAATAAAATTCATTCAAGCGACAAAAACACAGTATATGATGATGAAAAATACATTTATTTTTTAATGTATACATGTACACTGATATTCCGACAGAAAACTTTATGACTCCGTTTGATATTATCAATGGGACTTTTGCTGCTGAATCACTGATGACAGAGATTTTACATCAGGTTTATATTTCGTGACCTTCAGAGATATGCACGAGCTACTACTTTCATCCGTCAGGCTACTCCTATTACGAGACTTAACAAAATTCATCACTGAGAACAAAGATTCACAAGCATATGTGGATGAAACCAAAACACTGGTCGGATCTAGAAAGGCAGGGAGAGTTAAGGCAGAGGCATAGAAATTGCTCTTCCCCTCTCTCGTCAATCCATGTCTATGGTCTTTAAGATAACTTGTTATGTAAAATTATTTATTTATCTAAGATGCACCTACACTGAATTTATCTGAAAAATAAAAAAGTCGATATTAAGAAAAAAATTGTAAATGGAAGATAAGAGAGGGTTTTGCGTGCCAGCAAAAGTTACTGGTATGCCATGTTTGGCATGCGTGCCAGGGGTTGCCCAACCCTGTCCTAGCCTCTAGAACTGTGAGAAATAAATGTTTGTTGTTCATAAGGAACTCAGTCTGTGGTATTTTGTTATAGCACCTCAAAATGTACTAAGATAGCAAGTATACTTTCCTCTCTGAGTGCAGTCCAAAGCTGTAATCCACTAACATTTTGGGGTTTTGATTTAAAGACATAAACATAAGACATTTTTAATGGTGGCACATAAAGAGGGTTAAGTATATTAAGGTTTCTCGAATGGTTTAGCTATGATTCAGGAGCAAAGCCTTGCATGGTGAGTGGCACTAATTTTTCCAGGGAAAACTACTAAGATTTACTAAAGTATACCTAGTCCAGAGAATCTACCTTCTGCTCCCAATTATCAGAATCACTGCTAATATTGTTAAACTATAAGGAGGCAGAGAAATATAGGTAGTGGAAAGCTGTTTATATTAAGATTTCAAAAAATATCCATGATAGGACATTAGGCATTTGCTATTGAAATTTAGTGTATGTAACTGTCATAAAATAAGTTATCAAAGATCATTATTCTTTGTGGTACGTACGAATAAAAAATTTGAGAGCAGGGGAAAGTAAATATTAAAGGGAAGAGAATACCAAAGCACAAGAAAGGCTTTTGAAGGAGATGAGCAGCTCGAGACAGGGAATGGAGGGGAAAAACAAAGATTGAGATGGGCAGAAAGAGAATAATTTTCATGTGTTTGGGACAATCTAAACACGTTCTTAGCTAGAGGACCTTTCAAGGTCTTTTTGGAAACTATAAAGTTTAAATTTGAACTCAAATTTTCAACTGAAATGGGGCAAATGACCTTAACTACTAGTTAATCCTATATAATAACAGCCTAATATGCTAAATGTCCAGTCATCCAGTAGTCCGTTCAACCAATCAAAGCGTAATACGCTAATGATATGCTAAGGCCGCTCACCCACTCGCTATGACGTGCACTGACCACCAGGGGGCAGACGCTCTGACTGGTAGGTTAGCTTGCTGCTGGGGTCCGGCCGACTGGGACTGAGCGAGACAGGCCAAACACGTCCTGGAGCCCTCCCCCTGTCCTTCCCAGGTTGGCCAACCTCCCGCGCATCCCTCCCCGCCCGATCTTGCACCGGTGGGGTCCCTCCACCTGGCCTGTGCCCTCTTGCAATCCAGGACCTCTCCGGGGATGTTGGAGAGCCAGTTTCAGCCCAATCCTGTAGGCCAGGCAGAGGGACCCCACTGGTGTACAAATTTGTGCACCGGGCCTCTACTATAATCATAAATTCACTTATATACTTAAAGTTTCCCAATATCAGAAACATCTATACTAATGAAGAGCTAATATGCTAATGGTCAATACACCTTAACAGTAACGACCAGGCCATTAGCATATTAGCTGGGGCATTGCTCTGGAGACAGGGCGGAAGTGGGGAGGCGCCTGGAGGAGGCGGGACCATCCCCTGCGGGAGATGGCAGGGGTGAGAGTGCATAGTGCCCCCATCTCCAGTCCTTTGCCACCCACCGCTCGCACTCTGAATGCCCAGCAGTCCACCTGCCAGGGCAAGGAGCACAGCGCAGCAGGCGGAAGGCTTCCATGATCTCCTCTGGCGCCATGATGGGGCGGTGTCACTGCGTTACTCCGGAGACTGGAAGGAATTGGGGAGGCACCCAGAGAAGGCGGACCCGACCTAGGTGACTGGAGGGACAGGGCGGGGAATGAAGCAGCCAGAAAAGGCTAGAGGGTTTGGGGGCTGGGCCAGGCACGCTAGAGCTCTGCCTGGAGAGGTTCGGGTGTCAAGGCAGGGCGGCACCACGCGCGATTTCAAATCGTGTGCTGGGTTCCTAGTTAGTTATACTATTCTAAATCTAGAATTTTGATCATTTAACAATATAAGTCTTAGTAATCTAATGCATCAACTGGTAGTATGCATCTAAAAAAAGAGACTATTTTAATAGCTTATAACTTGTGTATAAATAAATAACAATAATACTTGGCCACTTTTTTTATCTCTTAATCCTAATAAATATCATTAGGCCTCTTCTAATCTCATCTTCCTTTTGCCTATTCTATTCCAAGCCTAATGAATTCCTTTAATAATGTTATTTCTAAAATAAGTAGCTGCCTTTTTTCCTAGAAATAACTGCTAGAATGGCTTATCAGGTTACACGCATGAATAACCCTCACACAGCTTTATCATTTGGTATGGTTTAGATATGAAATAGGTCTGGTTATTATTTGTGCTGTACTTGTTGTCTGGGGTAGCAGCTGCAGTTGCCTGAACTTCCACTGGAGGCAGCAGATTCCCCAACCAATCCCTAGTGCACTGATTCACAAAGATTTTTGTAACAACTACAGTGTAAGAGAAAGAGACCTTAAGTTAAGGCACATTCCAAGCTTAGGGAAAAACTCTTGAAAATCTGATTTAAGCACTGAGAGCCAGTTGCAAACTGCAGAAAAACAATGTTAAGGGAAAACGCATGAAGAACAGAAACCCTCAGTGTTATGTGTTATTTTAGACATGGGCATCAAAGTCCAATCTTATGAAAATTTAGTCATCCAATGATGCTAACAAGTAAAAAGAAAACAGAAATATTGGAACTCCTTTTCCTTTCTGATTCTCTGTTCTCTATGATGGAGTGCTATCAAGGAGAGGAGTGGCTTAAGGATAGGCTGCTGGAAAGAGAAGAAAAAGTAGAATTGGTGACAATATTCTTTTAAGAAATTCTTTTTTATGATGAACACTTTCTGTCACTGGAGAAAAGCACAGTACCTTACAACTGTGACTTCTGCAAACAAAAACTTTTGCAAAGCTCTCATACTCTACAATTTAAACAAATCTAGATAGCAGCTGCAGTGCCACTGTAGTATAGAGGCAATGCCATTACCACTAAATATCAGTGGTTAGACTACATAAATTCTACTATTCCAATATTCCCAAGTAATCAAAAGTTAATTTTAGGAATAGTATTTTAGACACACAATTTACATTTTCAATTTTTACAAATCTTTTCTTTGACTATTATAGATTTTTCAAAATAATATAATAAAAGCCTTTATACTTAAGTGTCAAACTTTTACCAAAGTGGAAAAAGAACATTATTTAATTATTCATTCACATATATTCTATTTAATGGCATTTTAAATATTAGAAAGTATTATTTTATTTATAAGCATATGCTAAGTATGACACACTAGAAACTGATATCTTTGGAGCGCAGAGATAAGAAATACCTATTGATTTGTTAAAAGATGTGACAATTATGTCATGAGGATATTTTTGTTTTAAGTTCAAATCTTCAATCCATGGTTCTGATAGGTCAATGTGACTTCATAAGAAGCATAAAGAGGAAATGTTTCCCCACAGCAACCAAACCAAACCAAACCACCACAACAAAACAGCATGGTATTCCACCTGGTCTCCCAGCCTAGCTTCTTTCCAACTTATAGAGAGCAAATATGCTTAAAAACTCCAGCCTTTGACTTTTGTATGTGTCTTAGATACTCAAAGTAAACTTCAAATATGTCAGGCAGTAATTTGAGTGTTAGAATTTAGACAGTGCAAAAAAAAAATACATTTCTTTTACACCCCGTGCTCAGGGATGGCATACTACCTAATGTATCAAAGACATTCTAGCTCAAAATTATCGATCAATGATTTTCTTTAGACAGACTTTTGTAGAACTACATATCTACACAGTGTTGACATCAGTTCTACATTTCACCTACATACAGAGTGGAAAATAAAAAAGAAAAATATCTAAATTATTTCAAAAGAAATTGAAAATACATCAGGTAAACCAGTTTCTTAGCACAAGACTATTTCATTGAAAAATGTTCCACATTTTCTGCCCATTCTTAACAGCAACACATTAAAAACATTCTATAGGTGACTAACCTTTAGTTACACTGATCATTTTACCAAAGTGGCTTTTAGTTTATTTTCCTATTTCACCAGATAAATCAGAGTAAGTAACACAGGGATACATACAAAACGAAAAAACCTAAAGGTTAGTAATTTTGTTTTATTACTATTTAATAGAACATCAAACCATTTCTTCTACTACTACATGTAATATATTTCAGTTGAAAAACTGAAGACATGTTTAAAAAGGCTTTTCTATCTTAAAACTTACAATTCCAATTTGTTTCAGGGAGGGCTGCTGTTTAAGCATTACTAAAACAATTTTAGAAATGACACTGCTTGCTCCTTCAGGTCTACAAACCTGAAATACTAGGACATAAGGTTGATATAGACAGTTCTCTAATTTTTAAAAAGTAAAACTCATTTTAGACATTGCCCTAAAAATAATAAACAATATACGCCTATGTAAACCATGATTTTAAAGTAATATACTATACACACACACACACACACACACACACACCCCACACAGAAATAGTGTCCTGCATAGCATTTTATAAAAGACTGCACAGAATCTATTTTTCTTTTTTGAACAATCTTTCCTTCTTTGTTTACTTCTTTATATTTTGCTTCTTTAAAAAATGTTCTTTTTCCAATTACATGGAGGAAATAAAAAGAAATGCAACTCTTTTATGTAAAGTAAATCCATCTGGATGTTTGCTGCATCCCATACTATAAACCTGTGATCCCCAACCAGAATGAGTTATAGTAAAGCTGCAGGCAAAATTGTCTCCATATACCACAATCCATTATCCCTGTCAAGTTAATGTTCCATGTTGAGCCATATGGCACGGGTACATATTCAACAAAGGAAATTCCTTAAACTTGTTATAATCAGCACTTGCAGTCATCCAAAAAAACTGACATAAACAGCTTTATTGTGTTTAGTGCATTTCAGTTAATATCCATGACAAAAACAGGAAACAGTACAGGAAAAGGAGGAGGAATGTGGGGGTGCAGAATTATTTAAAAAAAACACACACAACCCTGTACATTTTATAATTAGATTTTTTTTCTAAGTGATTTTCAATTACAGTAAGCTCCAACCTCTTAACAGTGATCCACTTGGCCATATTTAAGAAAAAACAAAGTTTAATGACATCAATTTTCCATGGCATGAACCTAAAGTCTTACAGTATTGATTCATAAGCAGTTCAAGCAAAAAAATGAGTGATTTGAATTTATGTTTGTTTTCTTTTTACAGTTCTCATAATTGCTAAAATCTAACAGTGCTTCATTAAAAACTAAGGCAATTTAAACAAAGTGTCTTTATATGTGTTAAGTGTAGGTCACAGATGAATCAAGGGCTTCCAGAAGCCTTTGGTACCTGGCACAGCCCAGCACATCAAACTCCAGTCAAGGTACAAGTAGAGCAGAACTTCATTTCAGCCCCCGCAGTGACAACAATAAAACGCTGAGAAAACACACTATCAAATACTGAACTCAGCATCAATTTCTGTTAATTACAGCCTTGTCAGCAACGCGATTATTCAAACAACTCATGCAAATGTTAATGAGGCCTTATTTGCATATTTATTTTTTCCTTTGTTGAAATGTCATTGATTATTACATTCTACTATGATGAATGTGGCTGATGATGTGCTCTGATATGTAATTAGTCATTAGGTGGAATGAATAGATCAATTATGAAAAAGGACTAAGATTAAGAAATATCAAACAAGACCGCCCAATATAACTATAGAATCTTTTAAAAAAAGAACCTAATAAATAATTTCTTGACATTTAAACTGCAACATCAGTAGTTTTCAATAAATAAACCACTACTTTTGTGAGGTTAAATGAAGGCTTAAAAATATATCAGTACTTTGATAATCCAATTATGATCATAGAAACCATCTTTTCAAAAACTGCAAACCACCTCAAAGTGGCATGTCAGAACAACAAAAAGAAAAAAAATTTTTTTAGACTTGTACAAATCAGAAATATATAAAGTACATTTTAATCCATGATGAGGAGAAGGAGGTGGAAACAGGTCAAAAGAGAAAGGAGTATACATCCTAGAGAGAAGGGGTAGGAAACTGATGGAGAAGGACTACTTTCATAAAAACAAGGCGAGCAAAAACAAACTCCTTCAAATCCCAATTTATTCTTAGAGGAACAGGATTATTTAGCCTCTGAAACTGTTTTCTGTAACTATCCAGCCAGCACTTGCTATTCACAGATGAAAAAAACACACACACATTACTGCAGACCAGATGGGAACATTCCACATGACCAAACCAATCAATCACCTCGGTGGGGCGCAGGTGCAACACAGCCGTGTAGCAACACACCATTTCACAGTCTATCGGGCACAAACACATGGCCACCAATCAATGGCACCCCAAGGACCTCGGAGGGGGCAAGCTCTCTGGAGTCTTACTGGTCCATGCCTGATGACTTCATAATCACACATCATTTCATTCACTAGAGGATACAAACTAGCATTCTAATAACCTTCTACTGCAAATGGTCATGTTGTGCATATTAATACAGAGCTGTTTGGAGTGAAGCAACTGACTTTACACGGCAGGCTAGGCAAAGCATGCAGGGCTGAAACAACCTGAAGCTAGAAACTTCTTCCTATTTGAAGATGGCTGTTCTGTTCAGGCTGAGATCAATGTCAACGTGATTCATTCTGCCACATCAAAATTGGCATGCAAGGCTTGTATGTTATACAAAGCAACTGTTAAACAATAGTATGCTGGAAGGGATAAAGGACAAAAGAAGATAAAATAAAAAGGGAAGTTGGTAATTGTGTATGACGGATAAAAAGGCTCCACATCTTTCTAAAATAACCTAACTGCGAATAAATATTAGGTGATCATGAATAAAACTTAAATGGATATTCACTGGCTTTGTTTTCCTCATTTTTCCAGGGCTTGAGGGGAAATTAGCACTCTGTACAGTGCATATAATTACAAGAGAAGATAAACAGAACAATTTCCAGCAAACACTGCTATAATTCCAATATTGCTATAGCTCCATTCTCTGTTAGATAGCATTCAGAGAGCTCCTGTTGACTCGTGTCAGAGATGTTTAGGCAGGGATATCTTGAATAACTAAGCATTTTTTAATAACTGATTCACCATACATCACTTAGAGATGACCTAATTTAAAAAGAAAACCCAAGAAAAATATGCTTCATCCTAAAAAAAGCAAACTAGTCAACTCAAATCCTTGGTGGAACAAGGCCAAGTATATATCTATCTTTAAACAGCAAATTTCTTGATAATTCAGAGGGCAGTCTGAAACCTTACAGGTCCTTAGATCCTACTGGGAAAATCAATCATTGGAGCCAGAGTTCATGTGGAAACCGGTGCAAGACATGTAGCAGAGTCTACACTGACCATCTGACAGCACTAAAATTTGGCTTGAGTGATTAATTTTTGATTCTAATATTCCTATCACTTTCTCTCTCAAAAGGATCCATATAGAAAATCTAATGAATATCATGCTTTGCCCAGATTAGGGTAACAGTGACTATATCTTCTACAGTCTAAAGTAAAGAATGTATACATTCTATGAAAATATAGAGGTCCTTTTGAGAAAGAAAAAATCTACTGATTAGTAAAAGGGAAGTATTATTATTATCATTATTCCACAAAAATAACTGGTAAGATCATCTCACTGGTGGTTTAGTATGTAGCATTTACTTTAAAAAGCAGGCCTAACTTCTTTCCAAATGGTAAACTAGAAGAGGACACAAGACTCAAGTCATAAGACTAGGATTCTGCTTCAGGGTCTCACTAATCAGTTGTGTAGCCTTCGTCATATCAGATAATGCTGCTGACTTCAATTTATTAATTTGCAGAGTGACCTGATTAGAGAGGACTTGGAAGTCTCTCCGAATTTTGATCTCCCTTTGTGACCTGACCTCTTTAAAGGCTCTAGCTAGAAGTTTTCAGAGTTCCATGTAGAATGAATAGAGATCAGGTGTGCTAATTCCAAAAGTCTAGCAGGGAAGCATAATAAAACATATTTATTATTATAATGAACAAACAATAATTTTAAATGGATAATATGTGGTTACTCTTATAAAGACACAAAAGGCAACCCTTTCTTTGGTTTATAGAATTGTAAGTAAAATAACCAACATTTGAGTTGACGTTTGCTTGCTCCCTAAACAGACTAACAATATCAAAATTTATCATATTACCACCTGTACACCTAAACAACACAACTAAAAAGGAGCATAAAACCTTTCCAATTAACCTTAGGCTACAGTTTTCTGAAGTATTTCACATAGAGGTGAAGCAATCCCTGCAATAGCTCTGAAATTAAAAACAATGCGGAGTAAACTCATTTAATAGAAAAATATGGCGATAAAGAGTGGCGACTGGCCTCAGCAAATCAGCAGGAAGGACTGAATAGAATGCTACCACCAGACATATCTTGGGTGACCACCAAAACAAATTTTCTCTCTTGATTCCAAGTTCAATTCATAGTAAAAGCAACTATGTCTAAACCTTTCCCCCAAAGACACAGGAGATATATTAAAAACACACCTGACAATAATACTTTGAAAAGCAAAGTAAAAAACCGTACTTTCACTTTTTAACCATTGTCAACACAAAATGGTATTTAAAGGTAATATAGAGAAAGGTTAAGAGAGCAGCTCTAAGTTAAGACAGTATTTGGTTTAAATGCCAGTCCCATAAGTTACTAATTTTGTGACTTTTGGACTAGTTACTAAACTCTCTAAACCTCAATTTCTTGATTTGAAAAAGATGAATAATAATATAGGCAATATCTACACCTCAAAGGTTGTTATGAAGATTAGGTGAGCTAATACATGCAGTGCTTAGCAACATACCTAACACGCAACAAGCAATCTATTTTTATCATTTAATATTAAAAATAAAAACACTAATTTGAAAGTATAAAAATCAGAAGACAGTTAATCTCTTTAATGCTCTAGTCTCAGTTCATAAATAGTACTGATCCCAACTCTTTTTAAAAAAAATATTTCACAAAAAACTGACAGCCCCCTTATGATAACTAACAATTAATTGCAGCTGCTGGTCAATGTACTCCTCAATTGGCCTCCTGATAATAGATCCCACAGAAATTAAATTAGGAAAATCTACATAGAGTAGAGGTTTCTGCTTCTGTTGAGAAAGATTTCTCCCTTTTCTTTCTCTAAAGATAGTTGTGCCAAGTTAAGGAAAAGTGTTGGTCAATTTGAACCCAATTGACAGATGTTGCTTCACTAGTATCTACAAAAAATCCAAAATGTTCAATAAAAATCAGCTGTAGCCATGTAACTAAATTTACCTAGTTATAGAAGCCACTTCACAGAGAGGAGGGTGCTCAGCAGAGGCAAAAAGGAGGAAATTTTGGGAGGAGTACAGTGTTGAATCTAGTAGGAACTACAAAGATCTGGATTTGAATCTAGCATTCACCAACTAAATATCCTATGAACTCTGGTGAATTTCTCTTGCTCTCTCTCAGCCTCAGTTTTTTCATCTATGAAACTGGAGGCGAAATGGGAAAGAAGAAATGAACATTTAATAAATGTCTTTTAAGTGTTAGGCCCTGTGCTGGGCATTAGGATACACCCTTCCAATACATCACCCTCAAAAATATGGCAAGACCAGAATTACTATCTCCATTTCAGAGATTAATGTAGAGTCTTGAACAGACATTTCTCCAAAGAATATATACAATTAGTTAATGAGCACATACAATAATGTTCATTATCCTTAGTTATTAGGGAAATGAAAATTAAAACCTCAATGAGGTTTTTATACCTACTAGATGGCAAAAATAAAAAAGACAGAAAATTCATGGGAAAGATGTGAAGAAATTAAATTGTTGGTAGGATTTCAAAATGGTACATAGCAGCCACTTGAGAAAACAGTCTGGCAGTTCCTCAATTAAACAGAGGTATATTACTCAGCAATTCCACTCCTAGGTATATTACATACTTTGGGGAAATAAAACATGTTCATATAAAAACTTGTATACCAATGTTCATGACAATATTATTCATAATGGTATAAAAGTAAAAATACTCCAAATCTCAATCAACTGATGAATGAATAAATAAAATGTAGTCTACCCATATAACGGAATATTATTTAGCATAAAAAGGAATTAAGTACTGACACATGCTACAACTTGGGTGACCCTTGAAAATACTATGCTAAGTGAAAAAAAGCCAGTCTCAAAAGGCCACATAGTATATGATTCTATTTATATGCAATGTCCACAATAGGCAAATCAATAGTGACAGCAAGTAGATTAGTGGCTGCCAGGGTGTGTGGAGGGTGGAATGAGGACTGATTTCTAACAGGTACAGGGTTTCTTCATGTGGTCATGAAAATGTTCTAAAATTAGATAGTGGTGATGACTGCACAACTGTGGGAATATACTAAAGACCACTGAATTGTAAACTTTGAAAGGATGAATTTTCTGATATGTAAATTATATCTCAACAAAGCTGTAATTTAAAAATTACTGAGTTTCAAAGATTTTAAAAGAACAAAACCACTGCCACAGGGTTATGAATATTAAATGAACTAAGCTAAAGCACTCTGCATGGTGCCTGGGACACACTGAGGGTTGTTAATGAAATGTGACCCCCTTTTCCTTTTGTCAAATGCAGAAACAATAGAAGTATGACACCGATTCTAACCTGATAGTTCAATAAAGCTACCCAATTCTTGTCATCTGATTACCCATGAAAGAGCACAACTACATGTTTATAGTTCTACAGTAAAGTTAGTAAAACTAGTACATAACTATCATTACTACAAAAGAAAATGGACTTACTAACCAGCCCACATCTAAAGTTGACCTAAGTATAATGAAACTATACTGGAGACAAACATATTAGTTATATATAATTCCAAAGAATCCCTTCCAAATCTGTCAGCAATCATTTCAAGAAGAATGGAGCTGTAGCTGTGAACATCACTTCTTTTAAAAAAAGAACATTATTGTTCAAATTAATTTGGTAAGCTCTAATAAACATTGCTCTAATTTCAGGATTAAATATTCTGATGTTCAGGAAAGTATCTTTTAAAATCTCAAAACAAACAAGCAAAAAATCTGTGTACCATGCTATCAGATGGCTCTCCTGAGAAATGCTAACACTGATCAAAACAATACAACAGGCAGGTCCTTATATGCCAATTAGTTTAATCCCTACCCCAGGTGATAGTAAAGAATAGACAGGGATACCTCTCCCCATGGGCCACTATTACCTCTACAGAGAGTTCTCTATATTTATTCTTATACCTTCACTGGGGGTGACCAATGAATTATTTTACTAAATAATTTTATGAATGAATACTATATTCTCACATCCATCCATCCATCCATCCATCCATCCATTCATTCATTCAATCAATATTTCACAAATACTTCTCAAACTCAGTGAGAGTTCCCACCTTGTGTAAATCAGTGTGGGAAGCAATGAGAAGACACCCTTGAAGAACCAGGAACCTAAGGGGACCAAAAGATTCTCCATATAAATGGTGATACCATTTATATCTTATTCTCACATCCATCCATGCATCCATCCATCCATCCATTCATTCATTCAATCAATATTTCACAAATACTTCTCAAACTCAGTGAGAGTTCCCACCTTGTGTAAATCAGTGTGGGAAGCAATGAGAAGACACCCTTGAAGAACCAGGAACCTAAGGGGACCAAAAGATTCTCCATATAAATGGTGATACCATTTATATAAATGTAATTCTCCCTATTACAGCCTGCCTTTACTTGTGTGATCTGTGGATGAAGCAAAAACTATTAACAATGAATTTGTTCCCTAACCATACTTGTCTCACCCAAGCTTGGCAAAACTTCTTGTATATTATAAGTGTTTTATAAATGTTTACAGAATACATAAATGAAGAAAAAGAGAAGGAAGAATAGAGAAAAGAATAAGAAAGAAAAAAATCTATTGTTTAGATTTGTTTTCATGAAAAAGGACCCTATACCTGCTCCCCAACCTTCGCAAAGAAAACCTCCACACAGAACAGATTCCCACACTGAACTGATATAATTAATCCAATTACAAAGAATCTTGATGATCCACAGTTATCCTATGCTGCCTTATCACAAGAAAGTTGCATTAAACATTAACAAATATGTAGCACAGAGATCTCCACTGAGACCTTTTTTGGACCCCCTGGGGGAATAGATAATCAGATAATAAAGCAAAATTGGTAGATGCAGTTTCTTTTAGGGCACACTAATGAAGAAGAAAGATGGGATCTGACCAAGGACCAATATTATAAAAAACATATTTAATTTAAAGCAATTGAGGTTTTTCCAATATGTAGATTAAGGGGAGAGAACAGCTTGGGTTTTTATTTCTTACAACAATATACATGAGCAATGTTTCTTAAATGGGAGTGAGATAGAGCACATTACATTGAAGGGAAAAGGGAGTAGAGATTCTGAAATTTAAAAAATATTTCAGTATACATTTTTGGCTTTATAAAAAAAACAATGAAAACTCACTAAATTTTTGTTAATAAGATTATAAAGATGATACCACAAGGAGGCATCTTGAAAGAAATATTGCACTAAAGACAAATTACAATAGATCATCAAGGTCTCAATTAAAAAACAGATTCTTCAAATGCAAAATATAAGTGTAATAAACCTAAAAATTATAAAACACTGTATTAGCCAAAATTATTAGTTGCTTTTATATTTTTCTACAATTTTAGTTTTCTGTATATGAAGAAAACAAGCTAAAAATAGCTTCTATTTATAGCCATGCCACAAAGAAATATACCTTTTACTTAAAGGGTTATAAAATGATCTAAAACTATATAAACAAGGAACAGAAAAGAACATATAGTATAGTACATCCTACAGCTATCAAAAACATCTCACTATAAAGTGAGAACTTGCTTTCTAGAAATTAGCTGAGTTTAAAAGTAATAAAGTAAAACAACTAGTTTAGTGTTTTGAAGTTTAAATGCACAGTAGTTTTCTATTTATTTATTTCTTGAGTAACTGCTCATTCTACCTATAGGTTTGTCCAGGATAACAGTAAAATATTAATCACTTCATTTGTGGCTTATCTTAAATTAACTAGGTGCCATTTTATTGCAGGAGTTATATGCTTTTACTCAGGCTTATCAGCTGGATCCACTACAGTAAAATTTAAAAGAATATTATAAAAAGGCCCTGGCTGGTGGCTCTGTTACTTTGACCGCCGTCCATACACCAAAAGGTTGCGGGTATGATTCCCAGTTGGGGTACATATGGAAGGCAACCTATGGATGTTTCTCTCCCCCCCTAAAATCAATAAACATATCCTTGGGTGAGGATTTAAAAGACTATTATAAAAATTCTTTAGCTTCTGTTTTATTTCAGGCTCTTCGACTGGATAAAGAAGAGCAGGGTCAGTTACACTTTAGGCCTCAAACCACACTTAGTTTTCTCAGATTTCTGTGTACACAAAGGCCCCAAATAACTTTCTATATAGACCTGACCAAGCAATACAGCCAGATCTTGAGAGAGAGAGAGCTGAATTGGGCATGCAAGCTCAGTTATCTGTCCCCAGTGGGATCTGCAACATTACCCTGTTCAATTTTTCCCATCTGGTTGGTGGCTTCTTCCTGCAGAGGCAATGCTTAGTCAAGAAAGAAAGCCAGAAAGAAAGCCAGAGAGAGAGAGTGGGAGGGGGGGCGGGGGGTAGGGGGGGGAGGAGAGATGTAACCAAGATGGTATAGCAATGTAAGAAAAAATGAATAGTTGAGATCTAAGACATTATCTAGGTGTCTTAGATCAGCTAGGCGACATATTAGCAGTGAGCGGCAAGCACAGGGGACTTCCTGGGACATGGTCACTTGTGTTTTCTTAAGTTTTGTGGAGGAAATGTAGCTGTCACCTGCGATACCTGGGAAGCCTGTGAACATCAATGGAATCTGTCCACTCTGCACCAATAATACTGTCCAAGAGAAAGTCCAACAGACTACCCTGAATTCTAGGAAGGTCAACAACAACCAAAGATACTCAAGCACACTGGTTCTAACTCCCAGCCACTCCCAGACTACTGTTGGCCTTATTTGCCATAACTACACTAACCAATAGTTCCATCACATCTATTTTTTTGTTGCTGTTACTTAATCAAGTAATTGGAAAAGAAAATGCTAAATCTCTGTAGCACAAAGTAGAAGTAGAAGCACGACACTGAAGTATGTGAGAAGCTCTAATCCAGTGGTTCTCAACATTCTGGCCCTTTAAATACAGTTCCTCATGTTGTGACCCAACCATAAAATTATTTTCGTTGCTACTTCATAACTGTAATGTTGCTACTGTTGTGAATCGTAATGTAAATATCTGATATGCAGGATGGTCTTAGGCGACCCCTGTAAAAGGGTCATTCGACCGAGGGCAGTTGTGGGGGACCAGCACTGTAGGGGAGGGCAGTTGTGGGGGACCAGGCCTGCAGGAGAGGGTAGTTAGGGGGCAGGCTGGCAGGGGAGGGCAGTTAGGGGCAACCAGGCTGGCAAGAGAGGGCAGTAGGGGTGACCGGGCCAACAGGGTAGGGCAGTTGGGGACAACCAGGCCTGCAGTTGGACATCCCTCAAGGGGTCCCAGACTGGAGAGGGTGTAGGCTGGGCTGAGGGACACACACACCCCCGTGCATGAATTTCGTGCACTGGGCCTCTAGTATGCTAATGTTATGCTAAGGTCGCTCAACTGCTCGCTATGACGTGCACTGACCACCAGGGGGCAGATGCTCTCTGATATGCATGATGGTCTTAGGCAACCCTTGTGAAAGGGTCGTTCGACCGCCAAAGGGGTCTTGACCCACAGGTTGAGAACCGCTGCTCTAATAGAACTTGATGAAAAATCAGCAGCACTTTCCATAAATAGAAATCCTTACTGCCCTAGACTCTGAATGTGAGGCCTACTTCTCTTCCTTTAAAAGGAAAACTCACAGAGTTAGAAGTAGTGGAGATACGTTAGCAGCAAATGGAGATTATCTACCTAATCAGAAGAAATGAAAAAAGAGTAGAAAGGAATCTCTCCTTGGGGTTCAAAGTTATTTAGCTCTATAACAGTATCTCAAATAAATAATTAAAAAAAATTAAAAAGTCTTTAGCAGCCTTTACAGCTTCAGAACAAAGCTCATGACTAAAAAATTATCCTATATAATAAAAGCCTAATATGCTAAAGTGTCCAGTCCAGTCATCCATTCAACCAATCAAAGCATAATCCTATATAATAAAGAGGTAATATGCAAATTGACCATCACTCCAACACACAAGATGGCCACCCCCATGTGGCCACAAGATGGCCTGCAGGAAAGGGCAGTTGGGGGGGGCCAGCCCTGCAAGGGAGGGCAGTTGGGGGGGACCAGGCCTACAGGGGAGGGTAGCTGGGGGGGACCAGGTCTGCAGGGGAGGCCAGTTGGGGGGTTGACCATCACTCCAACACAAGATGGCCGCCCCCATGTGGTCAAAGATGGCCTCCCCCATGTGGACACAAGATGGCCACAATAAGATGGCCGTCAGGGGAGGGCAGTTGGGGGGGACCAGCCCTGCATGGGAGGGCATTTGGGGGGGACCAGCCCTGCAGGGAAGGGCATTTTGGGGGAACAGGCCTGCAGGGGAGGGTTGTTGGGGGGGGCAGGCGGGCAGGGGAGGCAGTTAGAAGTGACCAGGCCAGCAGGGGAGGCCAGTTGGGGGGAACGAGGCCTGCAGGGGAAGGCATTTGGGGGGGACCAGCCCTGCAGGGGAGGGCATTTGGGGGGACCAGGCCTGCAGGGGAGGCCAGTTGGGGGGAACAAGGCATGCAGGGGAGGGCAGTTTGGCGGGACCAGGCCTACAGGGGAGGGCAGTTGTGGGGGACCAGCACTGTAGGGGAGGGCAGTTGTGGGGGACCAGGCCTGCAGGAGAGGGTAGTTAGGGGGCAGGCTGGCAGGGGAGGGCAGTTAGGGGCAACCAGGCTGGCAAGAGAGGGCAGTAGGGGTGACCGGGCCAACAGGGTAGGGCAGTTGGGGACAACCAGGCCTGCAGTTGGACATCCCTCAAGGGGTCCCAGACTGGAGAGGGTGTAGGCTGGGCTGAGGGACACACACACCCCCGTGCATGAATTTCGTGCACTGGGCCTCTAGTATGCTAATGTTATGCTAAGGTCGCTCAACTGCTCGCTATGACGTGCACTGACCACCAGGGGGCAGATGCTCCGACTGGTAGGTTAGCTTGCTGCTGGGGTCCGGCCTATCAGGACTGAGCGAGATGGGCTGGACACACCCTGAAGCCCTCCTGCGGTCCGTCCCTGGCTGGCCAAACTCCCACATCCCTCCCCGGCCCCGATCATGCACCTGTGGGGTCCCTCGGCCTGGCCTGTGGACCCCTTGGGGGATGTCAGAGAGCCAGGTTCACCCGATCCCGCAGGCCAGGCCGAGGGACCCCACTGGTGCACAAATTCGTGCACTGGGCCTCTAGTACCACATACTTGTGTACTTTACAAAAGCCTCAGACTTTCATTCACTTAAGAAGTCCCTTCATTCATGTTCATTCACTTCATTTATATTGTCAAATCCATGTAAACCAAAAATTTTGACATAGCAAAGATTTAAAGTTTAAATTTAACAAGAAATGCACGTAAGAGCAGGTTTAAAGATTTAAAGTTTAAATTTAACAAGAAATGCACATTAAGAGCAGGTTTCAGTAATGATTTTATCTTTCATAGTTGTGACTTATTTTTTGCTCTAATGTCAGTCATTATTTTAGTTCTTCCAAGTAGCAATTTTTGGTAGACAGAATAAATCTCTCTAAAATCTCTAGTCTTCTTCTACAGCTAATGAATACATCCTCAAATTTATGAGCTTCACTTTATAAAAGGCTTAGTTTCCGACCAGTTATAAGAAGTTATAAGAAGTTACTGACTAAAGATGATAGGGGGAAAAAAGAAGTTACTGACTGTATGTTTTCCTGAATATTGCACTCCAAATTTAATTTTATTTAAATGATATATTCCAAAGGTCCTAATAAAAATGAAAACAGAAAAAAAAAATGATAGGGTGCACTGGTTCTTTGGGTGGTTCTATTAGAAGCTGAGAAACTATACAGCAGTACAGTGTTGTGTTTTAAGAGTATCAACTTTGGAGTTGGAGAGCTGAGTTCTACTTCCCGATTCACAATTTAATGGCTGTCAAAGCAAGTTTGCTAGCTGGCTTCTCAAGTTTGTTCCTTTACTCATAAAAAACAGTTATAAGAAATTAATGAAATGATTAACATGAACACCACTCACAATGTCTGACCCAAATATATTTGCTGAACAAATTGTAGTTTTTTGTTATATAATCATATTATGAGAATTACATTCTTTCTTTTTTCTTGGTTTTTGGTTTTGGCAAATATAATCAAAGCTCTACAGTGGTGTTTTAGGAAACCAAATGTCCTCTCCTCAGACTGCTTACCTTCTGATGAAGGGGACGTGAAGCTATAACACAAGGCAAATTTCACGTTTCCTTACAGGTGCCACGGGAAAAATAAAAATGAAGGGAAAAATCAAGCAAGGCTTTTTAAAGGAAGTGACTTTGAGTAGGACTATAAAGCATGGGTAAGTTTTTTGCAGGAGACAGGGAGATGAGAAGCAGGAAAAGTGAAAACATTTTAGATTTAATAGTATATAGCACACAATTAATAAATGTTGGCTAAATGTATAATGTATAAATTAAAATCTATATTTTATTTTGATCTTGCCCCACGGGCATACTGTGTTCATTAATCATAAAGAAAATATACTGATGACAACCAAATTAGTTATAGTAGTATATGTCGCCTCAAAACTCCAAAGAATCCCTCCCAAATCATTTCAGTAACAATGGAGCTGTACCCATGCACAATACTCATTTAAAAGAACACTATTTTTCAAATGATTTTGGTAAGCTCATAAATTTCTCAAATTTTAGAATGAGCGAATTCATATTTAGTTATCAGAAATGTATCCTGAAGTAGTAAAAATGTCAGGCTCTACTCATCAGTGAAGTTTCATTTTGTCGTAGGCTAGCAGAGGGACTTGATTTCCCTGTCAGTCAAGTAACCTCACTGGTTGATGTCATCATTTACACAGCTTCTGCACTTCATGTCAATTCCAGACCAGGTCTTAAAGAATGCAACTTCTTCCATTTTCAAAAACTGACATCCATAAAACTTCTGTTACCTTTCAGTATCAGCTAATTTGCAGAGTAAAGACAACAGACATTTTCTGAGCCCACTCAACAACCAAGCTCTTCCAGCCTCTTATTAAAGAAGTTCCGTATTTCCCTAGACACTAGCTGACTGCTCACCCAGGTGGGTCTCATAGGAGTCAGCATTTAGCAAAATCATTCTTAAGGGTTTAACTTTCACAGTTCCTATGTGTAGGCATTAGTTATGGTGGTGCACACCAATATGAAAGTACTGTATTCTTCCAGAAGCTGGCAATTTAATGGGAGAGAGAGAGATGCATGCAAATAATCATAACACAAGCCGAAACACATAGCTGCAAGACATGAGAATACATTAATGGCAGAGATCATATAAATTATCTATAGTTTAAAAATAACTCAACAATTATTGAGTGGCTGCTGTATATCAGGTATTGAATAGGGCCCAGAGGGAAAAAAGAATCAAAATATCCTATCCTCAAGAAACTTCCAGTCTAAAGCAAGTGCATGCACAATTAGCAAGTTTCAGTATAACATGAACAGAATGCTGTGGACACAGAAAAGGAGCATTGAGTCCAAGATGAGAATTTAGGCAAGGCTTCCTGGAAAAGCTAACGTATGAGCTGAAAATTACAAGAGCTCAGGGTCATAAATGATTTGCTTGCCAATGTATATCCAAGTAATTAACACAGTACCCAGCAAATGGTAGAAACGCAGTTAAGTTTTGAAATGAAGTGGTGAAATTAATCAAAGAGAGGTGTGGAGGACATTTCATTTAAAGAAAATAGTATGAGAAAAAAATGCAAACATGAAATAGTTTGAATAAGCAGGTTAAGTATGGGCAGTTAAGTAATATTAGGATCAAAGACTCAAGGCAAGAAGTGATGGGAAATAAAATAAGATATTTGAATGCCCTGTATTTCACTGAGGTTTTGACATAGAAACAAGGTTGGTGGTCAAAAAAATGTTTAATGTTCTAATAATGTAAACAATTGACTTTTCCCCCAGGAGATACAAAGTACTATGGGAAAGAAGAGGAAGAGATGAATTCCTATTTACAATTGCCAAGGGAGCACATGATATTTACTAAATGTCTGCTAAATCGATGACACTGTGATCTTACAACCCATTCCTTTATGAATTACAATATTTCAAAATCCAATGTATAAA
The DNA here is from genome assembly GCF_000412655.1 of Myotis brandtii. NCBI lineage: Eukaryota > Metazoa > Chordata > Mammalia > Chiroptera > Vespertilionidae > Myotis > Myotis brandtii. The sequence continues at coordinate 901,233 of NW_005359149.1, forward strand.
GTTTCCATATGGAGTAAAGGTTGTTGAATAGTGGGAGGAAAGAAGTCTATTTCTTGATTTTATGTCCAAATAATACAAATAAAGAATTTAAATTATTTGCTAGCTGGTTTACAATTATTTGACTACAGAATCTCAAAAATAACATGTAGCACAGTATCCAGTATGTAGAAGATACTAAAAAAAAAAATCTGTGAAAATATGCATGAAATAGTTGCTCATTAACTGCAAATTCATAATTAGCCCATCATATGACAGAACAAACAAATGAGTTAATCTGAGAAAGTGGTAGTTAATATAGTCATATGTCTTTAAAAAACAAAAGGAAAGATAGCTGGCTTTAAAAATCTGAAGTATTTCTTTTATTTTATTATTATTTTTCTAATATATATTTTTATTGATTTCAGAAAGGAATGGAGAGGGAGAGAGAGAGATAGAAACATCAATGATGAGAGAGAGTCATTGACTGGCTGCCTCCTGCACACCCCACACTGGGGATCAAGCCTCCAGCCCGGGCATGTGTCCTGACCAGGAATCGAACCGTGACCTCCGGGTTCATAGGTCGACACTCAACCACTGAGCCATGCCAGCTGGGCTCAAGAATTTCTTTTTAAGTGTACTTTAAAGGAACAAATTATTATCAAGTAAGTACTATGTACATACACAGAAAAGCAAATTCAAAATTTGACTAAAGAAGCATTTAAAATGAACTTTTAGAAAGCTAACTTTAAAGATACATAGACTGCTTTGGCACTAGGTAAGCCAGAGAAGACAAACTAGAAAGTAAATGGAAAACACATTAGACACAAAAAAATCTCAAAATACATTGGCTGTTGGCTGTTTGCCTGGCAAAGCTGTTGAGGTAGAATGACTAGTGATTTGATCCAGAAAGGTGTGTCTGAAGAAGCAACACACACATGCGCAATGCAACTACTAACTGAAAAATCTGTAATGAAAATTTTCTCCAGATATGAAGTTCAGAACATTTTTGACAACTGCTCTGCAAATTAAGGTTAACATCACTGTCTGATGCTAATCAAATTGGCCATATGTCAAAATATAATATAAAAAGTATAATTTCAAATGAACAGCACATATCCCAGATCCAAAGCACCCATTAAAGGAAAGAGAGCCCTTTTATCTGTGTAATTTCTAGTTCAACTGCATCCAAAGACTCAAGAGACAGTCAGTGATTCTTCAACATGGGTTAACAGAAATAAGAGTTAATTTGCTCATACAAAATTATTTCCTAATGAATCACTGCCCTTCAATTTGCTTTTATTTAACATTTACAAAGGTTGTTATTGAAGTTTGCTGTATGTCACTGCCAGGGGACCAATCTGTGTCTATACTTAGGAAAGAACACAATGGAGATGAGGCGGAGTTATAATCAACATTGAAGCTTGCCTTCCTCATACTGCCAAATCCATCCTGGCCTAGCATCCTCATCCTAATACTGCAAAAGCCAATTAAATTGATCATTGTACTGAATACAAGATAAGCTTTCTGCATTGCAAAAATTGATAGAACAAATAACAGACAAAAATGACTCAAAATGATCAACAATTAAATTTTATTTAATATGTCTGTGTTATTTTTTAGTGGGCAAATTACTTAGTTCAATATTGATCTCTTAAAAAAATGAAAGTAATTTTTAAAATATCTATAAACTTTCCAATCCTTTTCTGATCCATGAAACTACTTTTGAAATTATGCAACTGTTTTATGTTTTATTACTTTTTAAATATATTTTTATTGATTTTTAGAGAGAGGAGAAGGGAGAGGGATAGAGAGATAGAAAATTCGATGAGAGAGGAAGTCATAGATTGGCTGCCTCCTACACGGCCCCCACTGGGATTGAGCCCACAACCCAGGCATGTGCCTTGACTGGGAATCGAACTGGCGACCTCTTGGTTCCTGGGCTGACGCTCAACTGCTGAGCCACCAGCCAGGTTGCTGTTTTTAACAATAATTCTCATACTAAAAGTAACAAGATTCTAATTAAAATAAAATTATTTTCATCCCAAATTGAGGAAAATAATACAAATTTTAATTGATCAATAACAAAATGTTTATTGAGTACTACCAATGTGCCTGGTACTATGTTAAGCTCTACGTACTAAGTATGCTCTATAAGTTTCAAATCAACTCTATAACTTAACTGTAATTACTGTCCTCATTTACATACAAAGAAACTGAAGAAACCAGAACCAGAAATTGAACCCAGGTAGTCTGACATCAGTCATGCTGCAAGAAAGTAGCACTTATACCTACAGTAATGAATTTTTGCTCATTCAAGGCAGATCTTAAAATTACAGTAATATGGGAGGTCATTTTCTACCGAAGTTAGTAATATCTAATTATAAACATGCTTTTTTTTCTACCTCTTATTTTATTAAGTTTTAAAGATGGCAAATGAATTTCAACATAAACATTTTTTCTACTTTAATTCTATTTTTCCTCAAATAAAACTGTCACTAAAAAAAATAAGCTTACACAGTTAGCAGTTTGATGCCAAAGTATAATGAAAATTGAAAACTTAGTATGTACTCAAATCGTCACACCTGAGAAAGTGACTCAATAAAAGTTGTTAAGCCCTAACCGGTTTGGCTCAGTGGATAGAGCGTCAGCCTTCGGACTGAAGAGTCCCAGGTTCAATTCCAGTCAAGGGCATGTACCTTGGTTGCGGGCACATCCCCAGTAGGGGGTGTGCAAGAGACAGCTGATTGATGTTTCTCTCTCATCGATGTTCCTAACTCTCTATCCCTCTCCCTTCCTCTCTGTAAAAAAAATCAATAAAATATATATTTTTTAAAAAGAGTAACATGCAAATTGGTGTCACTCCACTATGCCCACCAGCCAATCAGGATGCTTATGCAAATTAACCAAACAAAGTAGTGGTTAATTTGCATATGCAGGCGCCGAGTGAAGACTGAAGACTGAAGACTGAAGATTGAAGAGGCTTGACTTCTCCGCTGTGGCTGCAGCCAGACCAAAGGCCTGGGTCCCGGGTTCCGGAGGAAAACCGGTGCTGGCAGCCATGGGAAGGAAGGCCTATTGCGCAAATCTTCGTGCAACGGGCTTCTAGTAGGATTAATAAGAAAATACTTAACCTGTTGTGCCTCAATTTCCTTATCTGTAAAACAATTATAACAATACCCATCTTACATGTATTTTACTGAGGATTAAATGAGATAATGTTATGAGAACAATTAGAACAGAATCCAACACAGTAAGGTCCTGTGGTAGTCTGGGAATTGGACAGGAGAGGAGGAAAATGGCATTCTTCCTTGCTTTCTGAGTATAGGAGGGAGAAGTATATCTTGTTTATCTTCTTTTCACTGTACAATCCTCTCCTATTACCTAGCATCCCTCTGCTCACCTGAGTGCCCAGGGTGCTCAACTCTTCACTGTAGATCCCTGCAGTGATTTGTCATCCACTGTACATCACACTCCAAAATGACTGCATTCCCTCTTCCCTCAATTAAGACTTCTCTACTAGGAATTAAGCAATGTAAGTTGACTACGTTTTAAAAATACATTAACAATCTGATAGATTTTGATTATTAACCCAAACTAATCACTGGTAGAATATAAGGGAATTAAAGAAAATTAAAATTTAGGTAAAAGTAGAACAGACTTTCCTAAGAATTTGCCTATGATCTGCTTCTTTAAGTCATTTCTACTAGTCACAGCTTCTCCCAATATAATCCACATCCCCAACAGTTTTGAGTATTTTCAAAGTAGAATCCATGGCAGTGTGTAAGGACAGCCAGCTACTTATACTAGTAAGGTGCCAAAGACACCAATGTCACAATAACTACAAAACCATATATTTTTAGTGTTGAAAACGTAGAATTTTCAATTTACCTAAATCAGATGCTAACATCTAGAATAAGATACATTTGTATTTCATTTATTTATTTATGTAGTTCAGTCCATAAATACCTAAATAAAATATATTAAAGCTAGTGAATATCATTAGGGACCAAACTATGATTTTTTAAAAGAACTTTGAACCTTTGACCAGCTTTAATTTTTCCAATTAAAGAAAGGGTAGAAAACCATTATCTATATACTAGAGGCCAGGTGCACGAATTCATGCACCAGTGGGGTCCCTCAGCCTGGCCTGCAGGATCAGGCCAAAACCAGCTCTCTGGCATCCCCTGAGGGGTCCCGGATTGCGAAAGAGCACAGGCCAGGCTGAGGGACCCCACTGGTGCA
>NW_005359149.1:905529-931332 GCF_000412655.1 Myotis brandtii
CCCATCTTCTCGCTCAGCAATCAGCCGGACCCCAGCAGAAATGCCCCCTGGTGGTCAATGCACGTCAAAGCGACTGGTCGACCGTCTGTCCCCTGGTGGTCAGTGCACGTCATAGCGAGCGGTTGAGCGGCCTTAACATGTCATCAGCATATTACCCTTTGATTGGTTGATGGACAACCCGTGGGGTCCCTCTGCCTGGCCTGCAACCTCTTGCAATCCGGGACCCCTCAGGGGATGTCGGAGAGCTGATTTCGGCCTGATCCCGCAGGCCAGGCCGAGGGACCACACTGGTGTACGAATTCATGCACTGGGCCTCTAGTAGGATACATAAAAGCCCAAGTGACTGTTCGACCAGTCGCTATGACATGCACTGACCACCAGGGGGCAGATGCTCAACACAGGAGCTGTCCCTGGTGGTCAGTGTGCTCCCACAGCGGGAGCACTGCTCAGCTGACTGACGGGCACCAGATGCAGGGCTCACGGCTGGCCACCACAGCCTGGAGACAGCAGCAGAGTGGCAGCGAGCCTACCAAGCAGCAGCAGCAGGCGCAGTGGGGCCACAATGAGCAGGAGTGGCAGGCAGGAGCGGCAGGCACATTGGACTGCCAGTTTCAGCCCAATCCCCTCAGGCCACGCAGAGGGACCCCACCGGTACACAAATCCATGCACTGGGCCTCTAGTATATCATATGAAGTAGAAGGATTCCCCCCAAATCTTTACTTTCTAAAACAATAGAAATAAAAACAAATCTGAGCACTCAAAGTACTCTTAGTCTAACCCAAGCTCAATCAGACATTTAATTCTGTTTGGAAATTATTTTAGTTTTATTGTCATGCAACATAAATATAAAAAGAGCAAAATGAAGATGTTTCATGTTAATTTACAATTTTCTTTCCTATTTGCATTAAAAAAAACACCCTCATGTTTGTTCTGAGTTTAGTAAGAAACAGCTTTTATTCATTCATTTACTCAATATATATTTTTTAATGCAAGGCATAAAGGTACCAAAATATATAAAACAATTAAGAGTCAACCAATTATATTATAAAACCAAGAACTGTCTATTTGGGAAGAAGAGTGGGAAGAATCAACATTGAGATTTGGTCAAACTAGAACCAGTTTTGATAGAAATTCAGGCATCTTAAAAATGCTTACAAAGCTAACTCTCTGCACACCCCCATCCCACTCTCTCACTTAAAATCATAACTGTTTACATAAACATTATAGTAGGTTAAACAGCCTATATTTTTTTTCATTGGCTGAAAAGCACATTGGGATGACTGCCAACCATAACCACGTCCTCAAGTACCAAGCTCCTGATGGAGTGATAAATAAAACATCATGTAATATGTTCATATGTCAAAAAGCAAAAAGTAATACTTATGTTACTGAGATAAACATGCTTTCAAAAAGGGATAACAAAAATAAATTTACTTGTTAGGCGTAAATATGGTTCTCAAAATTTAAGCCACTCTCTAAAGTCCTGATCCCTACAGAAAAAATATCATTACCAAAGCCTGAGCCTACTTCACGGTTAGGACCAGTCAGGTTTTACCTCTAAAATTTACTTTCCAAAAGTTGTTCAGTATCTTCTAGCAGACAAGACTTCAACCACAGTACTCCTTTCTTGAAAGGTAAGGTACAGCCACTCAAGAAGTGACAGCTTAATTATTTATTAATTATATATGGATATAAAGATAAATAATAGAGAGACTTGAACTCAAGGAATTTATAGTTCAGGAAAAAAAAAGACAGAGGTGTACACAACTCTATGATAAAAGTGATAAAAAGTCATGAAGTTGCACAATGCATTAAGGAAGTACAAACGAGGTAGTGATTGCCTCTACCTGAGGTCACAGATGTCACATGCGATCTGGTCCTTGATGGATAAGAAGAAAGTCAAAGTCATTGATCAAAGACAAAAACCGTAAAAGTGAATGATAGTTTTAGAAATGAGTTGCTGGGACATGGCTATCTCTTGTTAGAGATGGGTGTGGGGGGGTGGGGAGGTGAAGCTTGAGCCAGAAAATTAAGGTCTTAAAGGACCACGCTAAGGATCTGAGACTTTACCCTGTAGGCAGGGCACAAGGAAAATGATGTGGAGAGATCTATGATACTTCTTGTTGTGAAAAAGCAAAATTCATAATTGAAAAACTTAAAGTATTCAAACTGAACATCATGTTTAAGTTAAATGAGTTTAAATTTTATTTTATTTTCCCACTTAAATCACACAACTTAATCTGGAACTTAATGCCTACACGATATTTTATTTTTATATACATTATAAACTTATTAAGTACAAAATCTGAGTTCTTTGTAGTTCTTTTGAAGATAATATTTTCTTCATCTTGTTATTTCCCACACTCTCCAGCACGGTGTTTAACACATAGAAGATACTCAATAAAATATAGAGATAGGTAGTGTATTAAAACTCCTACTAGAACTATTAGAATTTGTGCTATACCAAATCAATTTCATAAAAGTAAATTTCACAGAAAAATCAAGGCCATATAGGCCTTGCTGTAAGGATAGAACTTCAACTGCTACACTCCTAGAATACGGCAATCTAAGCCACCCTTCCACAGCTCCTCTGTATCTGAACAGTTGTTGAGATCAAGTTGCAGGTTGGCCATGTACAATCACTCACAGTTAGCAGATAGCTGAGGGTATTCCAAGTGATAGTGTTCCTTTCTCCAAGTCATCTGCCAAAGCTGTCATCTACCTTTAGGCACAGATATAACCAAGGGCCCATCCCTGTCAAGCTACCTGAGGTTTGGCTCCTTTGCACAATGGTGTCAGATAACTGGAAAGTCTGATCACCTGAAAATTCAAGTGAGGTCAGGCCACAGGGCTAATCTGGCATGGAAGATATTCCCAACTCCAGAGCTTCCTACCCAATCTAGGGAGACAGAGTTCTCAAGCAGTCAGAAGGCTAATTTTTCTCGACTCAAAAATTTCAGGTATAACTCCTCATTTCCACTTTCCCAAGAACTGAAGAGGAGCAGAGGATTTCCCTTTCTTATAAATCACGTAATAGAAAATATAGATTATACTTTCCAGTAATATTCCTCTGCTCATCCTAAAAGTTTCTAGTTCTTTATGGTATCTGAAGAAAGTATAGGAAAGGTTGGACCCTTGTTCATATGCCACTTTTGGGTAAGTCTTTTCTTTTCACCCTTTCCCCACTTATAAAATATTTATTCTTTTCAGGATACATAAACCAAAACTACCAATTCCTCTATGTACACAGGCAAATTATGAAATCTTATCAAGGTCTGCTGATCAGCTCTTTCTGTGTCATCTTCCCAAGGACCTCAGTCTAAATTACCTCTCTCTCTCTCTCTTAGGTCTTACAGAGGATAAGCAATTGCCACTACCTCCAGTGAACCCAAAATTTCTTTTTTATGCCTGCAACAAATCCCTAAGAAAAGTTGTAGGTAATATGTTTTTAGAATTTTGGCCTGAAACTCACTGGGATTCAGCTGCTCCATGAAATAAGACATTTCACCACCAACAAACCAACTAAAAGTAAGTCAATTCAGCCCTAGCCAGTTCTGTCCCTGTGCACTCTATTAAAAAACAAACAAAAAAACAACAGACCCCCTCCTTCACAAAAAAAAAAAAAATTAGAATGAGATCAGAGCAAATCAGAAAAGAGAGGACATTCGGACATCCAAATATGCCTTCATCTCAAGACCCCATACATGGGACTAACACCAGGCACACTCCATCTGGAACAGGATGTAAATGTATTCTTCACTCACTGAAACTCTACACTTCTCCTCATAATGTTAGTTCAGTAACCCACACACTGCAATTTAAATCTCCTATTATCACATGAACTCTTTTTTCCTTTTCCCCTAACAACTCAATAAATGTTAGAAATATTCTGAAGTGCCTTAATTTTAACATCTCAGTTTCTTCATTTGTATGAGGAACCAAGTCCATTTTTAGCTTTCAACAGCCAATGCATCTGTTCTATCTAGGCCCAGCCAAAACACCCTATATAAAGACAGACTGAGCCTCTTAAATTAAAGGGTTTTGTGGAACTGAACAGAAGGCAGAAGCCTACATTATTACTCTTGCTTTCTTTTATTTCCTGTATATGAATGCCTCACTTTTCTCAATTAAAAACAAACTTTCACCGAAATTCCTAAAGCCCACTCATGGAAAAAATAAGTAATAGGTACTATGGAAAGATGACTCCAGTTTCTTAAGTGCATAAACATTTGTTTATATTCTTTATTAAAAATGAAAATATCATACATATTAGAGTTTTAACACAAGCCAAGAAGATTCAGTGTCTTTGTTAAAGCGTCACCCTATTTGTATCACTCCTTTATTTTTCCAGTGCTTTCATAGGAAAAATCATGAGCCTCTTCCATAACTATGGTATACGTTAAATGCTTTAGAGTAGAATTCTTTAAAATAAAATCTAAATAATCAGATGAACACAGTCTCATTTTTTTGAACCCACATTGATCATGTTAATTAAATCTTCCCTACTGTGTGCTTTATTGACCCTTAGAACCATTATCTTTTGAGGCAATCCATTATGACACTAATCAGATATATTATACATTGTTAAGCTAGCATGTGTGTGCATGCTGTGAAAGCTATCTCTTTACAACTTGCTGGGTAATTTAGGAGTTGCTTTTACTTCCTCCAAGTTTCCACAGTCTGGTTTCCTACAACACTAAATGATCTATATATCTTCTCATTAGAAATATCAGGACCACTTAAATCTTGGATTAAAATATTATTTCATCCATTATATATATACAACTTGAAGGCCATTCTAACCTCTTTAATTTTACCACTTCACAAAATAATGCTTCTAAATACCTTACATGTGCATTTGCGTTGAGTGGGAACTCTGCATAGTTTACCACAAGTCACAATTTTATTTAAGTCATGTGTAAATGACTTAAATAAGACTATTTAATGACATTAAATAAATCATCATTTTAAACTAACATTTTTTAATGAAGATAGGAAGCCAAGTTAAACTGCCTTTGACAATTTCTAGTCATTTGTGATATACAATAGTATTTAGTATTCATCCCCCAAACTCCTAAAACACTGTATGTAACAGTAGGTTAAGAAAATTCGGACACGTTAATTAGTTAATAGGTGACCTAGGCCACGGGTTCTAACTAAATAATTATAAGAATAAGTTAAAATATTTGATGTTAAGACAAGAGACATAGAACTTCTAATACTTCTCTAGAAAAGCACAGCGAACAATAGAGAATTATTCTTTAAGTACCATTGAACTTAATATTGCCCTATTTACAATATTAATAATTATCACTATTGTGCATACTTCCAAATACCCACCTCATAGGAAATAAGAAATATATTTGTTGAAAGATCAGACAACAGCTGACATCTTAGCTTTTCCCAGCTAACCCCACACACTGAAGCACAGCTACAAATGCCCAAGAAGAAGACCCACTGGGTAAAATGGTTCTCTGCTCAGCTCTGCATGCAACCGTGGACTTCACAGTAGATAAATATGACCTATAGCCAGATTTAAGTGATATACTGAAGCAAAAAAAGGATATTTGAAATTTAGCCACTTCATCTTAAACTTCTTTTTAAGTAAGGGGTGGTTTGTTTTTACTTCAGCTTTTACATATACAAAAAAATTCGCCCCTAAGGACTTATCCACATTTTTATAGTAATCATTTCAAGATAGTTCTAAAATCCTTAAATTTATAATGCACCATAGTTCATTATAATTTTAAAAGATCTACAATTATAATTTTTGCTTTCACAAATGACACAAAATTTTTGACAAATACAAAGGCAGGTATATTATTTTATTTATTATTATGGGCTCTTTGTACACATATTTAAATGCAAGACTTTTTTTTAAATCTTAGAAAAACATTGGCATATAAGGTAGAATCTTTAAAAATTCAGGAAGTTATGAACTAGCCTACTGATGTTTTTCTCAATTCCATTTCCAAGGATCCTCTCTTCTTCTCCCCCAATTACCTCAAGAGACTCCAAGCCAGAACTCCTTCTAAAGACTGTTTGCCTAAAATACCTAACTCCAGGGACCACCAGAACAGCCCCACTTCAAACTCTTCCTATGGCCAGCTAAGTGTCTGTTTGACCGTCCGACTGGTCGCTATGACACACACTGACCACCAGGGGGCAGATGCTCAATGCAGGAGCTGCCATGACACCTACTGGCCATTTAAAAAGAAACAGCACTGCAGACCTGGTGCCGACAAACCAACACTCGGTTTCCCCCAAGTGGGACACAGGCCCCACCACCACCCTAAAGCGACACCCACCAAATCACTGCCAACGCTGCCAAGACTCCATGGCACAAAATGTGGCCCACAGCCCAGAAACGGTGGCTGTGGGGGCTGGGTAATGATGTCACGTAGCAACGCCCGGCTTCCTCTATCTAGCGACAGGCCATTTAAAAAGAAATGGCACCACGGACCTGGCAATGACAAACCAACACTCGGCTTCCCCACCAGGCCAATTGGCTGTGGAGACCAGTTCCGAGTACAGTGGGAAAGCTGCTATGAGGAGACACCCTTATGGAGCAGGACTTGCTTCAGTGGGGCTTTAGTGCTCACTGAGTCTGCCCTTTGAGTGTGTCACTTATGGATGTGAAGTGTTGTATACTGGTATGGTCTGACACTGACCACTGGGTACACTGGCTCTTGGGTCTCCAGGGAGGTGCAAAGTCAGCCACTGCCTGGGGCTACCCAGCAGGAGCTACAGAGAGATCTGTTGACTCCTCCTCTTTGTATCAGGTTTGGAAGTACCCAGATGAGGCCCAGCTACGAAGCAAGGCAGGCTGGTGCTGGTGCTGGGTCTTGGGCCTTTTACTGATAGGTTTGGGACTCCCTGACCCAGCTGCAGCTTGAGAGATTTTAGCCTGAGCAAGGACAGGCCATTCATATGCAAAAGCCACTGTACACAGCTTGGGTGGGGTTGTAAATTGGATGAGGCAGGGTCTTAGGGAATCCCAGGGTGGAACAAACAGAAATGGCTGCCAGTCAGCCCTGCGACCAGAAAAGCCCCAGCATAGGAACAATGATCCCTGTGAGCACCTCTGTCTAGGAGAAAGCTGTCCCTGAGTTCCTGCCCCGATGCCAGACAATCCAGTTCCTCCTTGTATGTGTCTGTGTTCCCCAGAACCTAGCCTGGCATTGGAGCTCAGAGGAAGCAGGCCTTTGTAAGTTCAGTTTGTGGTGCCAGCCTTTTAAAAGGAACAACTGGGTCTCTAGCAGCCTCTGTGTCACTGAGCCCCAATCCGCATTGGTTTTTACAGCCCGTAGTTCTTACTATCCATAAGGACTTCTTTTCCCAGCTCTGGGACCCTGGGTTGAGGGTCTGGTGTGGGGCTGGAACCCCTTGCTCCTCAGGGCGGTCTCCACAGAGAGGATCTCCCCAATTAAAAAAGCAGCACATGTGGGTTCTGGATCAGCCCGTTCCACACCTCTGTGCCTCCTACCAGTCTCAGTGTGCTTTCTTCTTTACTTTTCTAGTTGTAGGACTTCCATTCAGCCAGCTTTCCAGCAGTTCTGGATAATGGTTGTTCTATATTTTAGTTGTAATTTTGATGTGATTGTGGGAGGTGAGGAGTACAGGCATTTTTACCTACACTGCCATCTTCCTAGTTGTCTGTTGTTGCATCTTTCTACTTTGCCTCTTGAGGGAAGATAGGTGACAAAGATCAACCCTTACTAGGTGAAGTTTATCACTGAAGAATTAACTTTGGGAACTTCAAATATTTTTCTCTGACATGCTTACTATTTTTACTCACTCCAGGCATCAAGTACTTACATGCTGTCCTTTTGCTAATATTTTTCTGTGAAAAATTCAATTGTGAAGTACAGATCATTTTGTTTTCTAGATATTCTCAAGTTGTTGATGTCCTCAAGAACACACATAAGGCTTTGGCCTTTGATGTTTCCCAACCCCTAATGCCCAAAAGGGATAATAGTGTTGTGCACACAAAGTAAAGATGCTGACAAAAAGATTCTTCTCACTTGCTAATATCACTTATCAGAGTGCTACAGTTTCCTAAAAAGAAAAGTTCAAGAGACATTCTTGCCTTAAAAATATATGAATTTTCAATTATTTAAAATGCCATAAGGGTGAATATTTTGGTTTAGATTTCCATTAGAAATGTTTCTAGAAAAAAAATCTCTGCACACCCCTGACCCATGTCTTACCTCCAATATTGCCTAAATTACTTTTCTATAACTTTTTACTTCCTCTAATTAATTTATTTACATATTCAGTTATGTTTGTATATACACTGAGTGGCCAGATTATTATGACCACCCCATCAGTACTTCGTTGGGCCACCTTTTGCCTTCAATACTGCGACGATTCTTCTTGGCATTAACTCCACGAGATGTTGAAAGGTGATGCGAGGAATCTGACACCATGCCTGATGAATAGCACTGTCCAGTTCTGTGAGATTTGTTGGTTGTGGAACCAGCTGCCTGATGGCTCTTTTAACTTCGTCCCACAAATGCTCAATTGAATTGAGATCTGGTGATTGTGGGGGCCACCTAAGCAAGGTAAAGTCTCCCTCATGCTCTTGAAACCACTCCTACACAATACGAGCACCGTGGCATGGCTCATTGTCTTGTTGGAAGAAGCCATCTCCATTGGGATACGCCATCAACATGATAGGATGAACTTGATCAGCAACGATACTTAGGTATGTTGTGCTATTCAGACGTTGTTCCACACGAATTAAAGGGCCCAAATCATGCCAGGAAAACATGCCCCAAACCATAACACTGCCCCACCAGCTTGAAGGGTTGGACTCATGCATGTGGGGTGCATGATTTCATGCTGTTTTGCCAAATTCTCACTCTGCATGATGTAACTGGAAACGTGATTCATCGGACCACATGACTTTTTTCCAATGCTTGACTGTCCAATCCTTGTGTTCCTGTGCAAATTGGAGACGTTTTATCTTGGTAACTGCAGACAGCAAAGGTGTTCGAACAGGCTTTCGGCTGTTTTGCTGATACTCGCTCCATGGCTCCCAGCGCCAACAATCATCCCACGTTCAAAGGCTGTTAAATCGCGTTGTTTACCCATATCTTCAGAAAAAAATCAATGTTGTGGCAAACAACCTGCTTCCCTATTTATTATGGTCTGGCCCTCTAGCAACTTCAGTGCGAAATTATACCTAATTTGCCTACAAACGTCAGGTGGTCATAATAATCTGGCCACTCAGTGTACACTTATTAAACTTTTCTTTTGAGATAACTCAATTTACATGCAGTTCTAAGAAATAATGGAAAGATCCTGTGTACCCTTTATTTAATTCCCTCCATTTTGCAATATTACAACCAGAATATTGATATTGATACAATTCGTAGATTTTATTCAGATCTTCCCCAGTAGTTTTTTCTTCATTTGAGTAAGTTCATGTATCTGTCACCATAAGCATGATAGAGAATAGGGTCAACAGCACAAGTATGTCTTGTGTTGCCCCTTTAAAACCAAATCCACCTGTCTCTTTAACCCCTTGCAACCAACAATTTATTCCTGATTCTATAATTTTGCCATTTCAAGAGTAGTATACAGATGGAATCATATAGTATATAATTTTTAAAGACTGGCTTATTTCCCCACTCAGCTAAATATACTCAAGATCAATCTAAACTGTTGCACTGATTAATAGTTCATTTCTTTTTATTGCTGAATAGTATTCCATGGTGTGAGTGACCATAATTTGTTTAATCATTTACCCAGTGAAGGACATCTGGACTGTTTCCAATTTTGGGCTATTATAAAAAAAGGTGCTATGAACATTTGTGTTCACGTTATTGCGAGAACGTAAGTTTTCAGTTCTCTGGGATAATGTTCAAGAGTATAACTGCTGAGTTATATGCTTATTGCATTTCATTTTATAATAATATGTTTTCTAGAGTGGCTATATACCATAATTAATTCCTTGGATTAAATTCCTTACTCGTGGAGTTAAGTAGATGCACAACGTATTTTTTAAAATGCGTATATAAATTCATCTTCATAAGTGTGTTTGGGGCACTGTTTTCCTTCCAAGTGGAACATGGTAAATTGGAAAGTTAAAAGAACACTGCATAACAAAAACATTTGGGAAGTTCAGATGAGCTGCAATGTCTTAAAACTGTCCAGTATAGCAAGTTAACCAAAGGAATTAGGGACAGATTAGAAGTTATAAACAACAACAGAGGATACACATGACAACACACAAGTTATGAATGTATACACATATATTCTTCCAATATCTCTAGGGAAATAGTAAATTACAAGCAGTAATTTCTACTACTACTCTGCCAGTACCTACAGATGTTTTCTAGTAACTTTTTAAAACACCTAAAGATACTATTTACATGCCCTACCCGGTTTGGCTCAGTGGATAGAGCGTTGGCCTGCGGACTTAAGGGTCCCAGGTTTGATTCCGGTCAAGGGCATGTACCTTGGTTGTGGGCACATCCCCAGTAGTGGGTGTGCAGGAGGCAGCTGATCGATGTTTCTCTCTCATCGATGTTTCTAACTAGCTATCCCTCTCCCTTCCTCTCTGTAAAAAATCAATAAAATATATATTTTTTAAAAAAGATACTATTTATTTACATTTTTTTAAGAAGACACTTGATTGAAATCTTACTGCAAAATGAAATAAACAAAAGCCTACATTTGATGTGCTCTTATCTTGTCTAAACATACAGGTAGACATGCACATGCATACACGCACACACATAGACACAGAGTAAAAATGCTCTGCACATTTTAATTTCCTTAAATTAGCCTGTATTAAAGAAAAAAAAGAAGATGGTGTGAGCATATTTTACTTTATGTAAACTTAAGCAAAATTGTATTAAAAATTATCATATAACAAATGGAGCACATTTCCTCTTAAATCTTTCAGATAGAAGAGAGCTTTAAGTTGAAGATAAATAGCATATCAAATTGAACATTTCTTAAACACAAACTATTAAGCACTGTACATAAAAAAATTTCAATATATATTCTATGCACTGTAATAAAAATCCCTAATTTACATTTATCATGACTCTGTTCATATAGAGGCCTAGAAAATGTTATAATATTTTTATTACACACACCGTTTGGAGATTCCCAAGCTGAGAGTGTATATTCTCAATAAGGCAACAGCATACTATTTGGATGACTGTGGCATCCTCACACTGTCCTCTCATCACAGATTCTCTCTAGAGATTCTTCTCCACAGCTATTCTCTGAAGATTTCTCTCTAAAGAGCTGCCTTGCTGCCACATCTCTATCAAGTTGCCCAATTTTCATATTTTCCTCTCCTAATGTTGTAGTTCAGTTCACTACAGCTACAACTTTATATTGCTATTTTGATAGTTTTTTTAAATTTCAGATTATAGATTATAGAAAACTAAAGGGATAACAGGATTTCAAATGACCAGACAACTTTAAAAAAATCCCAGTGAAATATCCCTCAAAGTAGTGTGGCTATCTGAGGCCAGAATCACTGGAGTTTTTTGTTAATCTTTGCTAATTATCCCATAATACAAAGCAAATGCAAAAAAAGGCCACTGACAGTTGAATATCATGCAAGAAACTAAATATTTCATGAAATGCTTGAAAGTGATGTTAAAGAACCATTTACTCAAACACAAAAGCCACTAACAGATTTATACCTAACTGCATTAGTCAGTTAATAACTGAAGAGAAAATCAACACGGTTCAAATGAAGTAAAAGCGATTTCTATATTGTTGAAGAAAAAGAATACCAAAAAACTCAACAATTATTTCATTTTTGTTCACTTAGTAGATAATATAAGTTATTATTTGTTTTGTTAATATTACTTTCTAATTTTAATTTTCAAAATAAAGTCCCAATTGAACATTTTTCCTCATTTTCTGACATCTTGGCATCTCTTTTAAGTAATTCTAAGTAATTTTTTAAGTAATTCACTACAAGACTAATTACTTAGATAAAATGGATCTAAGTCTATCCAGACATACCCTGGAAACTCTGAAACCTCTTCCAGAGTGAGGCATTAGCATTAGTTTGGTATCTCCCAGACTGGGTAGGAAAAAAGTCATTAGCTCACATCTGGCTTCAAAAGAATGGCTATCAAAAGCCATTTTACCCACGAAAAGAGGCTGCTTTGCAAGGGTATGGGCATGGAAAGGGCCAGGAAGAGAGTATTATAACTGCAATGAAACACCTATCTGCAATGCAAGAAAACATTCCTAATCATGAAAAAATAATGTATCATGTAATACAATATCCAGAAAGAAGACTTTAGAACAATTTTGGAAAGACTGAAGTGAAGGA
The DNA here is from genome assembly GCF_000412655.1 of Myotis brandtii. Classification (NCBI taxonomy): domain Eukaryota; kingdom Metazoa; phylum Chordata; class Mammalia; order Chiroptera; family Vespertilionidae; genus Myotis; species Myotis brandtii. The sequence goes on from NW_005359149.1 coordinate 917,846, forward strand.
TCTAGAAGTAGAGAGGGAGTGAGAACACTGCACTCCTACCCTTTCCCATTTCTTAAATCTCTCAGCCCAATTTGCCACTCCAGTTTTCTCTCATCATCTCAAGAAACACGTTTAAGGAGAAAGAGGGGGATCCTATTTCAATGTTTGAACCCCTGGATCCATCATGCCTAAAATCAATCTATTCCTAGCAATATGGGATGTGTAAGTCAATAAATATCAATTTTTGTTGAACATAATTTAATTTCTCTCACTTCTAAGAAAAATTCCTGACTAATATACTGGATGAAATATTACTCCACAATAACATTTTTTCCTGATCACTTTTGGCTGTGCCTTATGTTGATCTCTTCTAAATTTCTACAAGAATTTTTTTGTATTACTCACATTCTACCAAGTATATTTATTGAAATTCCTACACGAAAATAGCCAAGACTGTAAACAGACTGCAACTTATTCACCTTTATATTGTGCCATATAGTATTTTACACAGTTAAGGACAGAATAAAGGGATGAAGGAAAAGAAGGAAGGTACTCATCAATTCAGACTGGTCTAAGCAGCAGCAAGAGGAATCCTAACTAATAAAGAGGGAACATGCTAATTGACCATCATGTCCTCACAAGATGGCAGCGCCCACAGCCAATAAAGAGGGAACCCACTTAATCCACAATGAAATGAAAATAAAATGTAGTAGCTGCTACCAGAGGGGCACGTTAGACTCTGAGGTAGAAAGAAGGGAAGGCCTGACAGACCTCAAAGGCAATGGAAGGACAGTTGGTTCACTTGTAAGTCAAATAGTACTTATAAACAGAGGTTTAACATGTACTTGAACAACTGGACCCAAACTGTTAAATCAGCTAAGATGCTTAAAGTGAGTTATAAAGATATATACAGCAATATTAACATTGTATCACTTTGCATTTCAGAGAACTTTCATGTACTGTCTTTCATTTTCCCTCCAAACAACTTACAAGCATTTTCCAGTGTGTGCTCTATGGAAAACTAGCTCTTTGGAGGCTAATGATCCTTTTTTTAGAAAGGCTCTGTACGTCGTCTGGATCTGGGATGTGATGGGCTAAACAAAGTTAAATATGCTTTTTCTTCTTTTCTCTCCAGAGTCTTTAATAGTCTAAAGTACAATCTGAATCTCTTCAGAGGGAACACAAATTAAAAAAACAACAAAAAACAAACAAATATACAATGTTTTCCAAAGTTGTGTCACTACAGAACCTTTTCCTCATGGTCATCTCTCAAGACCAATGTTTCCATAATTACAGTTTAGGAAAATGCTGACTTAGTAAAAACATGGGAGTATTACATAGAAAGAATAAGCATCTTACATGCCTAATGTGCCTAACAGAAAGAACACTGGACTGAAAGTCAAGAGACATGGGTTCAACATTCAGTTTTGCCAATTATTGTCTCTGAAACGTCAGGCAAAAAACAATTGTAATTCTAACTGCAGCCTTTTTGAAGGTTGCAAATATTAGATACTTTAGATTATAGAATTCCAGGGCTGCAGAATATCTTTGAGACTACCCAGCAGTACCCTATTAGAAAGAGAAAGGTTATTAAAATACAGATTACTTAACACTCAGCCCTGCATTTTTTCTTATACCATCAACACTTTCTTAAAGCATTTTTACTCTTTAAAAGATAAAATATTAACAAAACATCTCTAGAGGCAAAATGGATCTCAGAAAACCACACAATTGAAGGTCTCAGAAAAAAAGGAAAATTGAAGGTAATATCTCATCTTAAATTTCTCACTGGCAGCACATGCACACACCACCTAAAATAAGTAAAGCTTTGATAAACATAAGCTTTAATATAAGATTAATCCATTCTACAATCAGTTGGGAATTGAAGGTAGGCAATTCTATGAAATAATTCATATATATGTCCAATTAATAAACTGGTCCCAGCATCACCAAAAATACAATCAACAACAGGTAAAGAAAAGCACATATTACTGAAGTTAATGAGGGGACCAGGGGTAGAAAAAGAGAACAATAGACTATTTGGTGATACTATTGCAATTCATTGCTATTGTTAAAGCTTTGCAGTGTCACTATAATAGAGTACAGAACTGTTTGATGCTAATTACTTAGTGATGTGCCAAAAGATGTACTTATTTCAACTTGAAACAAAAAAAGCTCTTCTTTTTCATATTGAGAAATCAACTGGATAATTCTGGAATTCATTAAAAAGGAACACTAACTAATCTAACATAATAGCTTTACTTCCTGTATAAAACACTTCAAAATATCTAAATGAATATAGAAATGCATGTTTCTATGGCAAAGTTTTCATTATTGAATCATTAACAACCCTTGTTAGACAAAATTTCTCATTTTGGCAGTGTGCAAAATCAGTAAAGTGTTTGAGAGCTCCATCATGAAAGTGTACTTTATAATACACTATTTCTTTAGGCAAATGTGCTTATGGCTGAACATAATACACACAAAAAAACATTTCCTAGACATACAATCCCCCCTTTAATGGTGTTTTTTATTTGTTGCAGCAATGATGAAATATATTACTGCTTTTCTATTAGCTTTAACTGTTTCTGAGCATTTATCATTCATAGCACTACTGTGAAGTGTCATCACCTGTTATAATGATTACGTATTAACAGTTCCAAATGATTCTAGTACCATGCCCATCTCAGTTGTGCTTTAACAATGAAGGTTTTTAGACTGAAACTTTCTTAAGTTGTCACTGGCTAGAAAAGTAAATCTATCCACTGTGACTCTACCGAGTACTATAAACCCACATTTTGAATATCTAATAGTCCAATTACTTCAGCTCTTACCAACTGGGCATGCCTGTTGCTATGTAACTATTCTACAATTTAAGAGACATTTATTTCCAAAAGCAAGCTATTGTCCTGCAGATTGCTTAGACCAGAGATGGCGAACCTTTCGAGCTCAGCGTGTCAGCATTTTGAAAAACCCTAACTTAACTCTGGGGCCGTGTCACATATAGAAATTTTTTGATATTTGCAACCATAGTAAAACAAAGACTTATATTTTTAATATTTATTTTATATATTTAAATGCCATTTAACAAAGAAAAATCAACCAAAAAAATGAGTTCGCGTGTCACCTCTGACACGTGTGTCATAGGTTCGCCATCACTGGCTTAGACTAAATTATTAGATACTTCATTTGATCACTTGTATTGAAAACAAAGGGAAAGAAGTACAGTAAATCAGATATTGCTAAAGACTGGTGAAATGCTTCTGAATATATCTGCCAAATCTTTTCAGAATTATTTCCCCCTTTCTTACAGGTAAATTAACATTTTTAAGATTAGGTTTAAAGCTTACAATGAAAATGTATAGCTGTACCTTATTAACTGTACAATGCAGTTAGATGAATGCAGATTTTTTTCACTTCTACTGTATCAACCTGTTTAAAAATCTGAGTTTTTAAAATTTATTTTAAAACTTATTTTATACACAGGATAGGGATGACTATTAAAAGTATTCTAATAATAAACTCAAGAAACCAAAAAGCACATGCTCATAATTTCTCCAGCTAAGAATGCTACCTCCAACTGAATTACAGAAATACTTTTAGTCAACAGCTGCTCAGAGCAAGTGGCTGACACATATTTCTTAGAATTTATTTAATTCTCACACTTACCCAACAATTTTAACTAACCTTTGCTCAAAGCTGTGCTAATGATATAATTCTACTGGGCTTAAGAATCATCTCTGTGAGTTAAGAATAAAGGTAAGGACATAAATATTAAAATAAAAACCATTTCCTGATTTTTCAAAATATAGAGGTATAGCCTCAATTTAGAAAGCTTAATTCAATTTGAAATTATAAGCACATTGACTATAACATGCTCTGCCACATTTACTATAAGTTAAATGCTACTTGGGGAAAAAACTGTACTACAAAAGGAAATTATCTGAAGTGTCGTATTATTTTATTTTGATAGTAAGCTCAATAGAAAATTTAAAAAATAAATTAGAAAGTTTTCCTGGGCTAAGTGCAAGGAAAATTATTTTGTTCTAAATTTATTAAAATAAATTCTGATTTTAACCTGGAATGATCATGTATTTAATATTGAGATTTTCATTTACATTTATGTTAAAACAAATTGTCATTTTAAACACAATTTTTATTGCTGATTATAGATATTTTACTCTTACATAATACTCAGTGATTCTGGTTTTATATTGGTAACTGCCTTAAGCAAAATCCATACTAAAACATCAGACTTGTTTCCTCAGCACTTTACACAGGATAAGGGAAATAAACAAAGACTGTGTAAAGCAAAACCATTTGTAAAATAATTGCAGACCACCAGGATTTTGGATTTGGATAATCCACTTAGATTAGCATGGCTGTGTCTTAAAAAGGACAATTCTAAGATCATAATATAGGTCATGTCCTTAAAAATAGAGTAAGCAATGAAATCAATAACAATTACACAAAACCTTCCATATTTACATGACGCCACCAAAAACCAGTAAAACAGATTAAATAAAGCTCTTTAATGTGCTGAGCAACAGCATTAGCAAAAAGGAAAAATAATGTCATAAAACAGATTCTTCTGAATCAGGCTCTGCAAAAAAGATGAAAGTATCATATAAACGGGTGGCATCCAAACTGATTAAAGAAAAACAAAAAACCTTGGGCTTATCATTTCAGATTGTACAGCTATAAACTTTCATATGAGAAAGATAAAAGGGAGATGGGGTTGTAATGCAGGAAGTAAAGGGGAGATATAGAGAATGGTTAACATTAAAGGTTTTGCCAAAATATAATAATCAGGTTTAGGTGGTAGGTAATATCCTTCAAAGTACAACTTTTCCATTGCAGAACAAAACTTTTAAAATCGCCAATATGAACCCAAGTGCTTAAAACAAAAGCTACAACATCCAAATGTACTATTAAGTTTTAATCAAATAGTGCCAAAAGAAAATATCATTCAATATAAGTAAAATCTGCCTAAAATTACTGCTTTGTTGTATTTTTAATTATCACAAACATACAACTGTTAAGACAAATAATAAATTATAAATGTCTCGGAAACACTTCTCTGCCCCACAAGCAAAAAACAAAAAAAATGCTTGATGTCACAAAAACACTGCAACAATTGACAGTTAAAACATTGCTGCTTTCTTTTTTGACATCGATGACCATAATGCTCTATGAGAAAGATCCACATTTCTGGATGCTTGCTCCTCAAACTGAGCTGAACAGGAAAGCAGAGATGTCCCTAGAAACTCAGGAACTTTCCTCTAATCAGTGGTTCTCAACCTTCCTAATGCCACGACCCTTTAATACAGTTCCTCATGTTGTGGTGACCCCCAACCATAAAATTATTTTCGTTGCTACTTCATAACTGTAATTTTGCTATTGTTATGAATCATAATGTAAATATCTGATATGCAGGATGTATTTTCATTGTTCGCGACCCACAGGTTGAGAACCGCTGCGTCTAGATACTTATGTGTCCTTCCTGGACAAGGGGACAAAATATGCCTCTGACAAAATATGCCTCTTCACAAAGTAGGCTTTGTGAAGACTACTTGCAAAAAAGTACCAACTTACCCATCAGATTTGAGTTCATGAAAGGTGTTGGGGACAGGCCTTCATGGGCCCCTAATCGACTGTCATTCAAGTGATCACTGTAATGAGGGCTGTCTGTAAAACCCTAGGGGAAAAAAAAAGATGGGAGTGTTAAAGAGATTACTTGGCAGTCCTGCTAATTGAGCATAATCATCTAATTAATATACAGACTTACAAATGGTTATTCCTCACCAAGTTCCTTGTTCATTACTTATAAAACTAAACAGAGTGCTTTTTTTGTTATTTTTAAGGTTTTAAAGTAAAAAAAATGTTTCTTGATCTTTAAGAAAATTAGCCCTATGATCTCTTTACAGCTAAGAAGAAAGTTCTATAAATTCTTTTTAAAAAAGGGATGAACTAAGAAAATATATTTCTGTGTTAGAAAATGTTTATCTCTATCCTCCTTTTTCTGCCTCCTTTCCTAAGTGGCAAACAAATCTTTAGCAAAAAAGATCTGTTTATACTCCTTTTAATACCAGTATAACAAAATATACTCTTACAGAAAGTGAGCCATGTAAAAAGGAAAACACATTAAAAATAGCTGATTTAAGGTTTTAAGTCTGAAAAATAAAACTACAAACAGCATGAAAACAATATAGCTAATATTATTTCACAATAGCCATTATTAAATCTCCCCTTATAACTGAAAACATGGTTTTTTAACAGCAGAGAAGGAAAAACGATACCAAAGCTTACAAATGAAATGTTACAAAAGCTCTGTGGATTAAAAACTGTTCTGGTTCTCAGACTCCTACACATACTAAGTACAGCATCACCTTCTAAAATTATACTGATAAGGCCTTGAACCCGAGTTAATTAAAACTGATGATACCTATCCTTCTGCCAACTTAAAACAATTTTAGTGAAGATCAGAAAAACTAACAAGAGGCCAAACAAGAAAGACAACTGCCTTGGCTCACAGAAACCAGAAACCACCCAGAATCCCCTGGGACTATAAAATCATCAATCACTGAACATTTATCATTAACGCAGACTGCAGGGTAACATTCAAAAAGACATTAATGGGGCTAAAATAGGCCTCACTATCTTTGCAGGCATGCTGTCAGTTCAACCAAAAGGCTAGGAACTGAGAGCTAAATAACTGTCAAATCATTACTATTGCTTATGGATGCATGTCACAAGTCCTTCTGCTGTTCTGTTTAAAAACTAATCTTCTGGGAGTGCTAACTCCCAAATGAATCACTGTTTCATTTTTATCTACTTTAGAATCAGTGATACACATGTGACAGACATTCAAGAAGAATCTCAGTGACATTTACAACTTGGTTATGACCACAAGAGTATCTATCCTCTGGTAACCACAACCATGTCCCGTCTGTCACAGCTACATGCAGCAGAAGCTAGATACAAAACAGAATGGGGGTGGGGGGTGGGAAGGGCAATGGGGGGAAAAGGGGGACATATGTCATACTTTCAACAATAAAGATTTATTTTTAAAAAAGAATGGCTTCTAGGTCATTCCTTGGAGTTTTCTTTTGTTGCTTAAGACTGAACACTCTTGAAGTGTTAAGTAACATACTGCTATCGCACACATATCTGAGGGTTTCTCTCTGGCACTCCCTCTCACTGCCATTCTTAGGCAAAAGGTCAAAAGAAGGTACAAAAAATTCACTGAGATATTGCTTATCATCATTAAACAATACCATTACTTGAGAAAAATACCAACAGAAATGTGGCCACATTGTTCACACTTCATCTGAATGCTAAAGGAATAATAATATATTGACTTTTATGTTCTCAGTTCTTATTCTTAAAGCACAACACAAAGAACTTCCTTCTTTTATGACTAAAAAAAATCACTTTAATTTTTTAAACTAATTCCTAAAGCACATATATACAAATAAATGTAAGTTTTAGGGTGTCATCAAATGACTGTACACACATGATGCATTAACTTAATTGATTAATGTAGTAGCAAAAAGGAATTCTATCTCTAAGTCTTCATTAATATGTGCTCAGAGAACACAACATTTATTTTACTATCAACCTTGCAAAAATAATAGTAAATATTGTCCCTACCCATATGCACTCACACAATGCAGGGCACAGCCGAGAATTACTACAAGATTATTTCCCAGTCTACTTAAAATCCCATAGAAATTTTTGAAATTTTATGGAATTATCATATTGCACTACATGGGAGTCTATGAACTTTTTTCATCATGTAAAAGCAAGATTTCAATATGGATCCTCAATATTTCTTCATAAATAATAAACATATACTATTAAACAACATAAAATTTTGTAAGATATAATTTTGCTCATTTAAGGTAAACATTAAATAGAAGTTTGAATATTTGTTCTTGAAATGTTCATCTTTGTCCATACAATTTTCTTGAAAAGCAACAGCCCAAGAAGAACAACAAAATAGTTCTTCATCCACAGATACAATCTGATGATGGAGGAAGGACAAAGAAACCAAACTAATAAATGTTTGTTATAGTTTTAGATCTAATATATACCCAATCCTCACTTATAAGACCTGGACACTGTTTAAGATTAATTTTGTTATTTCTTTCACATAGTAGTAGCAATGATACCCATCCAGGATATAACTTTTGGTGAACCAAGATGAATAGTTACAAAATAATTTACAAACATTTAAATAAGATCACACGTTCAAGAATACGTTAATGTGTAAACTAGCTGGATGGTACCTAGAATAGTGCTTTGCCAACTTCAATGTTCATATCAATTAACTAGAGATCTTGTTAAAATGCAGATTAAGAAGTATAAGGTCTTGCTCTGGCTGGGCTGTTCAGTTGGTTGGAGCGTTGTCCCATGCATCAAAAAGGCTGCAGATTCAATTACCTGTCAGGGCACATACTTAGGTTGTGGGTTCCATCACTGGTTGGGGTGCCTATGGGAGGCATCTGATCTATGTTTCTCTCCCTCTCTCTCACTCTCTCTCTCTCTCAAATCAATAAAAACATATCCTCTGGTGAGGATAAAGAAAAAAAAGTATAAGGTCTTGAGTAGGCCATTTTTAATACACAGGTGATGTTGATACTACCAGTTCACAGACCACATTTTTAATAGCAAGAACCTGGACAATCGGAAATAAAGATCTTTCATAGAGAGAGAAGAGAAGCCCAAGTCTAGAAAGGTGATAAGTTACACCCCGCATACCACCCTGAACCATATTAAAACACCAGAAGTTTCTAGGTTAAGTATAAATTAGGAAGAAAGACCATAGTTAACAAAAAAATCTAAAGCAATTAGAGTAACAAAATATTTTTATATATGTAGATATATACTCATCCATGTGCCCCAGCTTTAATGAGAAAAAGAATGCGTGTTAATTGACCCACCGTTTAAATAACCAACTCTTTTTTTCATATTAAGTTTTATTAAGTTTCAAATAGAAAACATTCCAAAAAGAGAAAAGTTATATATAATGCCTATGTTCTATATTCAAATAAAGAAAACACTATCATTCTGTTTCTTTTAAAGTCAGACATATCAAAACCAATTCTTTTCCAAAGAGAGCAGAATTAAGTCTGCTGGGTAAGTAAACTATTTGCCAAACAGCTTAAACAGCCAACTCTTTAAGTATCACACAGAGTTAGGCAATGAGAGCATAGATGCCGTAAGCAGAAAAGACAAAAGAATGCCATAACATACTGCAATATGGAGCTGACAGAACAGCATGGAATGAAGCAGAATAATGCAGTGACCAGTTAGATTATCAAAGGGCTGGAGAAAACAAAGGGAAGGCGACTGACCTGAGGAAGGAGTTGGAGTGAGGAGAAAGGAACAAAAACCAAGCAAGCAATGTTACAATGGAGCCTAAGTAGATCAGTCAGCTGTACTGATCAATGAAATGGATGCTATTTCAATTTTAGAATATAAAGGAATTAAACCAGTGAAATCATTAAATACAGAGCTGTTATGGTGCATATTTTAAATTGATAGAGCGTGACTGTGCTAATAAAAGTAGTCAAACCTGACCTCCTGGGGCTCTTAATTAAGATCTTGAATTCTGTACAATGGTTTTACCATGAAAATAACCGTTAATGAAAATGAGATTTTTATACATGAAAGATGATAAACACTACATTATGAAGGATAGGGCAATACTACCAGAACCATCTATCATAGTAGCTTTTTAGCCATAGTATGCTACTAACCACAAAAATATTTCCAAATACACCCTAAAAATTACTGTTCCTGTCTTACAATAAAAATGGACAGCACTCAAAAGATTAATAACTTATAAAATCAGTTGATACATAGATCACAAAACTGTTCAATTTTAACTTTAAATCTGTCTAAATTACAACTTAATTTGCAAATATTAAACACCTATGAATACACAGTAGTTCATAAAAGCTTTGATATTATAAAATGTATTCTACATAATGCATTTCATAATTTTCTCTATGCTCATTTCCTGGTACAAAATTTAGAAACGTCAATCCCTGCTACAATATGACAACAGACTTGAAGTAATCAATCAAAGCTGCTATCATTTTTAAACTAATTTAAACTGCACATAATCAATCAAATCTTTTGTTCTATCAAAACCAAACAAAAGCACCCTGGTCTTTTTAAATAATAGTATTCTCCTCTGGTTTGTCTCCTCAAAAATACAAAAACTTTTTCCTTTGGTTAATTTTTTAAATAGCTAATTTAAAAACGTTATTCCACCCAAACAGTAAATAAGGTGTAATCACCAGAGAACCTTCCAAGTTGAGAACAGACTCATGGTTTTTCTAACCTATGTTGCGATTTCTTTATATGAAAACCACTGCCCATTTTAAAATATTCTTTCCAATTATTTTCAGTAGTTAAAAAGTGTATGTGTGGTGGAAAAGGCTCTTTCAATAAAGATTTACTTTCTCAGAAAAGCTTTTCCTGACCCTAGTACAGGACCAAATTGGGTGAAATCATTCTGAGCTCCCACAGCAGCAAGTATTTCCATCATATCATTGCTCACACTTATTGAAATTACCTAATTATCCATTTAAATTATACCATAATTATCTGTTATAATTGCACAGTACAGTGTAGTGGATAAATGTGGAATTTTTGAAGCCAGACTGGCACATGTGAATTCCATCTTTACCATACACTAGCTATGCGACTTGGGACAACATTATCTTTCTTGCCTATTTCCTTAAATGTAAATTAGGGGTAATAATAATATCATCATTCACAAGTTGTTATTAAGCATTAAATAAGGAAATATATGTAGTAATTGAAAAAGTGCCTGGCACATAGTAAATGCTAGCCATTATTAGTATCATCTCAGTTAGAGATTGCTATGTCTTACAAATTCTGAAGACAAGGACTGTGTCTGCTCTTTCACAAGAACATTCTCAGAACAATGGCTGGCACATACAGAGCAGGTGCTCAATAAATGATGGATGGGAGTTTTCAGCTGTTAAATCTTTAAAATGCTGAAAGGCTTTAGATATTATAAACATGCAATCAGTTTTTCCATAGAACACCCAATAACTAGCAGAAAGAAGGCTGATAAGTTACTAGCTTTTCTAACAAGGCTGAACAAGTAACCACAGAATTTTCATATTCAAAAAACCTCAACTATTCAAATCCTATAGCTTCTAAGTAGTCAAATCCAGCAGAATCAGACAAAAAGCATAAGCTACCAGAAATCTCTGGATGAGGCCTAAATATAAATGAGTGGTCACACCTCAAAGAGAAGTAAAATGGAAATAAAAATAAAGAGAAGTAACATATGAAGTTTAAAAGAGAAAAAAGTCCTTATTATACTTCATTATTTACTCCTATGATAAATTACCAAAATAAATATTTAGATAAATAAGGTTACACTTTTTAAACAAATCCTTGAATGCGATGGTCTCTCAATTAAATACATCTATGAAAAAGTGGGTTGACTTGATGTCAACAGTCTGTTACCTGAAAGCCAAATCTGTGTTTACTAGTATATCACTCCGTACTTTTTCACTAGTGACAAGCACATTAATGAGCACACAGTATATGACTAATAAATATGTTAACTTAATAAATGAATGAACAATGTTCACTGTTAACGAATCAGGTCTACATCAGAAAAAGCTACCTAATATTCAATATGTTAAGGTTCTGTTATCCTTTAAGAGGTCAGTTGCTAACACACAATCAATTTTCTTGACAGAGAAATGGATTGTCACCCAGATCCATAAATTCCTAAACGACAAGAATGTTTTAATTCCTCTTTATGATCCCCAAAGAGATCAGCACAGAACTTATGCATGTAATTAAGTGCTTATGTTTTCTTTGTTTTTTTAAGGATGAATAGTTTTTCCAGGTAGCTTTTTACTTATGAATGCTAAGTAGTTTCATATAATTACAATAATTTCAGACTGAAGAGTAGGTCTTGAATTGTCATGGGTGGGAGGAAAGAATCAAAATCTTTTAGAGAGAGAAAGGATTCTCATAAAATATGATGGATACGTGAAATACTGCTTAGCATGAAATGCTTGTGAACACGAGATCCCAGATGATCATTTTAAAAAGTTCACATGGGTTCAGTTCTAAGTTGAATTCATCCATGTTCACAAATATATCCATGTAACTGCTAATGCCATCTGTTAGAAGCTATCAGAGTGCCTACTAAATAAATTAACTGATATAAACATGCCAGCACTGTATTAAGGCTTTAATGTGTTATATCAGTTAATTTAAACTATATACAGATACTATATTTTCCTCATCTCATAGTTGAGGAAATTTTGTCTTAGAGAATTTAAATAACTTTCCCAAAGTCAGAGAGTAGTAAAGTAACTTAAACTTGGAATTGTGACAGCAGATGACTTAATGTTAGCCACTAATTTTTTGATCTCCAGCACCAAGAAATCTGTCAATAGAGTATACACTTAAATAGAGAATAATTTCCATTAAGCCAGCCATTTTCAATGTCTCAGAACCCCTTTGGTCTCAGGGCTTCTTGTATAAAAAATATTTTGTCTTGCCCTAGCCAGTTTGGCTCAGTGGGTAGACAGTTGGCCCACAGACTGCAGGGTCATAGGTTTGATTCTTGTCAAGGGCACATAATTCAGTTGCAGGCTCAATCCCCGGCCTTGATTGGGGCACATGCGGGAGGCAATCAATTGATGAGTCTATTTCACACTGATGTTTCTCTGTCTCTCCCCGTCCCTTCCACTCTCTCTAAAAATCAATGGGAAAAATATCCTCAGGTGAGGATTAATAATCTCAAAAACCACTGAAAACCCAAAGAACTTTAAATTATGTGGGACATACCCATTGATATTTACCATATTAGAAATTACACCTGAAAAATTTAAAAACACAAGAACCGGCAGAGCAAAGGCATCATCACTTACCATGAAGCATTTGGAAATTCATAGTATACTCAGGAAAGAAAGATTGAAATGGCAAACAGCTTCTTAGTAGTATATTGAAAAAATAGTTTTAACCTTGCAAAAAGAGTTAAAAGGGTCTGAGGACATCCCATGAGGGCTCCTGGACTGTGAGGGGGAGGCAGGCCGGGCTGAGAGACCCCCCCTCCCCCGTGCACGAATTTCATGCACCGGGCATCTAGTAATCCTATCTAATAAAAGAGAAACATGGTAATTAGCCGAACCTCCGCTACCCTTCCCATTGGCTAATCAGGGAGATATGCAAATTAACTGCCAACCAAGATGGCGGCCGGCAGCCAGGCAGCTGACGCGAACAGGGAAACTTGCTTGCTTCAGTGACGAAGGAAGCCAAGCTTCCCCGCCTGCCTTGCAGCCTCTGAGCTGCAACTCTAAGAAACATTGTAACAAATATAGAAGCTAAACCAAACCCCAGAAACCTGCTTTCAGCCAGGCTTCAGCCAGGAGGACCGCAACATTGTTTCAAATACAGAAGGTAAACAAAGGCCAGAAACCTGCTTTCAGCAGCAG
>NW_005359149.1:934823-935322 GCF_000412655.1 Myotis brandtii
AGACATCCACTTGTACCTTTTCATTGCATTATCCATCAGGAGGTGTTGTGTGCCAAATCGGGATTCTCAGAATTGAATGATTTAATGTCAGTTGTAACAAAAATTGTGAATTTTATAGCTTCTTGACCCCTTCACAAGTGAGAATTTTCTGCACTTTTACAGGAAGTTGATTCAACCTACAGTGAACTACTGATGTTCAATAATGTGAGATGGCTGAGACAAGGTAAAGTACATGAGCGACTTGTGGAGTGCTTTGAAGAAATTACGGTATTTATTGAGAATAAGGATCTTGCAAACTTTCCTCAGATCAATGATCATAAGTGGGTCAGCAATTTGATGTTTTTTACAGATCTCTCTGTTCATATGAATGAACTGAACTTAAAATTACAAGGTTTTGGCAAAGGTATTGACGTTATGTTTGGATACATCAAATCTTTTGAAAGTAAACTTAAAATTTTCAAGCAAGTTATTGAAACTAAAACTTATAAGTATTTTCCTC
>NW_005359149.1:936999-960928 GCF_000412655.1 Myotis brandtii
GTACCATTTGATTATCATTGTTTTTATTATTATTTTTTCCTAAATGTACATTGTTTTTCTGTTTTTGTTCATTTTATACATTTTTTGGTTGATTTTTCTTTGTTAAATGGCATTTAAATATATAAAATAAATATCAAAAATATAAATCTTTTTTTTACTATGGTTGCAAATATCAAAAAAAATTATGAATATTTCTATATGTGACACGGCACCAGATTTAAGTTAGGGTTTTTCAAAATTTTGACACGCTGAGCTCAAAAGGTTCGCCATCACTGTTCTAGACGAAGCCGGGGCTGCGAGGGAAGCCCGGGTACCCAGTGTCTGCCGGCGGCCGGAGGAAAGCCCAGGTCCCAGGTGCCAGAGGGAGGCCAGTGCCAGCAGCTGGGGGAAGAAAGGCCTACTCTTGCACGAATTTCGTGCATTGGGCCTCTAGTCCTCTAGTAAAAGCCTAATATGCTAAGTGTCTGGTCATCCGTTCAACCAATTAAAGCGTAATATGCTAATGATATGCTAAGGCTGCTCAACAGCTCGCTATGATGTGCACTGACCAACAGGGGGCAGACAGTCAACCAGTCGACCAGTTGCTATTACGTGCACTGACCACCAGGGGGGCAGACAGTCGACCGGTCACTATGATGTGCACTGACCACCAGGGGGCAGACAGTCAACCTGTCAATCAGTAACTATGATGTGCACTGACACCCAGGGGGCAGACACTCCAACCGGTAGGTTAGCTTGCTGCTGGGGTCCAGCTGATTGGGACTGAGCAAGACGGACCGGACACACCCTGGAGCCCTCCCACAGTCCCTCCCTTGCTGGTCAACCTCCCACATCCCTCCCCGGTCCTGATCATGCACCGGTGGGGTCCCTTGGCCTGTCCAGCACCCTCTTGCAATCCGGGACCCCTCAGGGAATGTTGGAGAGCTGGTTTCGGCCTGATCCTGTAGGCCAGGTTGAGGGACCCTACTGGTGCATGAATTCGTGCACCGGTCCCCTAGTAGTACTAAAAATGCCTATTAGAAAAGATGAGAGGTCTCAAATCAATTACCTCAACCTCGAACTTAAGAAATTAGAAAGCAAAGAGCAAATTAAACTCAAAGTAAAGGTAAAAGTAGAAGTCAAACATATTGAAAAAAAGAAAAGGCCAATGAAACCAAAAATTAGTTCTTTGAGAATATCAATAAAATAGGTAAGCCTCTAGCCATACTGATCAGGAAAAAGAAAGGAAAACAATTCATCAATATCAGGAATGAGGTTGGTATTGTAACTATGAATCCTACAAACATTGTGCCAGGTAGATTCTAAAATGGCCCAAGGGTCTCTGTCTTCTGGTATTCATACCCCTATATAAACCAGTCCTCTTGAGTGTGAGCTGACCTAATGACTTGCTTCTAATCAATAGAACATGGCAAAAGTGATGGATGTCATGTCTATGATTAGGCTCCACAATATTGTGTCTTCTATCTTGCTAGCAAACCCTCTCCCTTGCTGGCTTTGATGAAGTTGCTGTGATGAAAAGACCAAATTGGCAAGATACTGAGGACACCTTCCAGACAATAATCAACAGGGAACTGTGGCCCTCAGTTCAAAAACTAAAGGAAAATGAATCCTGCCATAAACCAAATGAGCTTGGAAGCAGATGCTTCACAAATCAGTCTTTCAAATGGGACTCCAGTTCTGGCCCATTACCCAATTCTGTTATACAATTCTGTATAATAAATATACAGATATCTATTATAGTTTTATTCAAGACATGAACAACCAGAAATGAAATAAAAAATACAATCATAAGAACATTAAAAATTATTGTTATAAACTGAATGTAAGTTGTGCAAGATGCGTTCAATGAAAAATGTAAAACATTACTAAGAGAAATTAAAGAAGCTTAAATAGAAGGATATACCATATTCATGGATCAGAAGGCTCCCCATTGTTAAAATGAGTTCCCCTTAAATTGATCTATAGATTCAATGTAATCCCAAACAAAATCCAGAACACTTTATAGAAAATGATAGGCTGGTTTAAAATATTTCAATTTATATGCAAAGCACCTAGAATACGCAAAAAAAAATTTAAAACCAAATAACAGATTGGAAGACATACACTATCTCATATCAAGGTTTATTTTAAACTAGTGGCCAGGTGCACGAATTTGTGCACATTGAAAGGAAATTAATTAGAAGAAATATTTCAATATCACCATTCGCCCTTTCTCTATAATAGAAGTGTCAACCAAACTCAAAATCGACAATGATAGATCGAAACACACGTGTGCGATTGGCACCAGTGAGAGCTTTATATGTATCGTGCATGCACAACTCAACTTACGCTTTTATGTACATAGAATTAACTTGCTTAATTAGACCTGCTTTCTGGTTTAGCTAAACTTTTTCCAGCCCAATGAAGCACCCCAACCTCTCTTTCAGTTGAGTGTCAGCAATACAGCAATAAATATCAACATGAAGCACATTATTATTGTAGATCACACAGGGAGAACAAAGGGTAAAATATTTAACTGCATCAGTGTTTGACTATATTCTGTGCAGTGAGAAAACCTGAAGTCATTTTCAAGGTCTACCATTTCTTCTTTTCAGTCGGGTCAAGCTTCTAAGCTTTCTAAATCTCCATTTTCTGGATAATGAAAAGAAAATAGGATTCTACCGAGTCTCCTATCTACCTACACCAGGACTTCTGTGAGGATCAAATAAGATGAGGCACGGGAAAATGCTTCACAGACATTTGGTTAGAGTATGAAATATTTGCACCTGGCTATAAAGCAGTGGTTCTCAACCTTCCTAATGCCGCGCCCCTTTAATACAGTTCCTCATGTTGTGGTGACCCCCAACCATAAAATTATTTTCGTTGCTACTTCATAACTGTAATTTTGCTACTGTTATGAATCGTAATGTAAATATCTGATATGCAGGATGTATTTTCATTGTTACAAATGGAACATAATTAAAGCATAGTGATTAATCACAAAAACAATATGTAATTATATATGTGTTTTCTGATGGTCTTAGGCGACCCCTGTGAAAGGGTCGTTCGACCCCAAAGGGGTCGCGACCCACAGGTTGAGAACCACTGCTATAAAGCAACTCATGTTCCTGGGCTGAAGAAACTGCAAGGAGGCTAGTCGTGGCAAGGGAGAGGAAGCAGGGCGTTGCTAGGTGACGTCATTACCTGGCACCCACAGCCACCGTTTTCAGGCTGGGCTGGGCTGGGAGCCGCATTTTGCACCATGGGGTCTCGGCAGCATGGGCTGCGATTAGGTGGGCTGTCGCTCCAGGGTGGTGACGGGGCCTGTGTCCCACTTGGGGAAAGCCGAGTGTTGCTTTGTGGGCACCAGGTCCACAGTGCTAGTGCACATCACGGCAGCTCCTGCATTGAGCGTCTGCCCCTGGTGGTCAGTGCACGTCATAACGATCGGTCAGACAGTCAAACACTTAGCATATTAGCCTTTTATATATATAGATGTACAGTAATGCAGTATGGTCTTGGTGTGATGATTAAAAAAAACAATGGAACAGAATAGAGTAAAAAATGGATCTTTTCATATATGTTAATTGATTTTCAGAGGTAACTAGGGAATTCAATGGGGAAAAAAATCTCTTAACGGATACCAATAAAACAGGAGCCTTACTTCACACCTTATTAAAAAAAGAACTGCAATGGATCACAGATCTAAATAAACAGTTAAATGTATAAGTTGTTTAATTTACTATGCCTTGAGACTGCTATGTTACTAGCAGTCAAACTTATTTCAAAAGAGATACAGAAGGATTCCCTGGATGGGAAAATATGTGAGAAGTATGTTGCATTCCTTTCTTAAAAGTTTATAATTTACAGTAATATTAAAAAACAAAAATCTAACACCAATAAAAACATTTAATTTTGTTTAATACATAAATATGGTGGACCATGGAACTGTGTATTTACAAATTGTTTATTAATATTCTATTAAACAGTTTGAGACACTGTAATCTTGTTCAAATTTTTTACATGTTAGGAACTATGTCCAGAATAAGTAACTAATTTGATCAAGTTTGCTTGTCTAATGGAAGAAGTTCACTTGTTTCCAGGCTTAAGTCCTCTGTTTTTTGTATTATAAAACAGATAATCATTTTCACTTGGTATGCCTTTGAGGTTTCATAATCAAGTACTGCTTCTATTTCTGTGCTTCTACTCTCCCAGGGCCATCATTATTAGAACTTTTATCATTCTATAGTATAATAATCTGTTTTTCCCATAAGAAAGAACACTACTTTTGCCCAGGGTATGTGAGCTAATCATTTTTGTTTTGCCCAACTAATTCCAGAGAGAGAAAATAGTGGAACCTCAATAAATGCTTCATGAATGAAAGAAGTGGAAGAAAAAATGTGAGATCCCACAAACTAGAGTATAGAAGTTCAAAAGAAGACTATAAGATTTAAAAAGGGAAGATACTGAGGAAAAGTGATCTAAAGATGTAATGTAGGGTTAATGGCAAATTAAGTACAGTATTTTCAGAGCACAATCTCAGAAAAGTATGAACTCAATGAGATGTAATGTTATCATCAATGCAGAGAAGATATTTGGTTCAGGATAGCTGATACTTTATTGTTTAATCACTAAATAATTTCCTAAACACCAAGAATACGTTCTGCTTCATGCAAAATGTAGCATATTGATTACAATATAAAACCACATCCAAATAATTATGTCATTTGATAACACAAAAGATTAAGCATTAGTTCAATAAATTAAAGGAAAACCTTGCAAGCTTATTTTCAGAAAACGTTAGAATAAATGACAACAAAAATATATCACAAAAGGAACTAAAATTAATTGATTATGCTATGTTTAACCACATAATCAATCTCATTTAGGTCCCTTAACTACCCTATGATGTAGATAACCTTTAAAACATTTTTGAGAAACTAAAGCCTCTCCTTTTTGAATTTACATTCCTATGAATCTGGGCTACATACTTTTTCCCACAATAATCTCCAAATCCCAAAATCTGTGAGATAGTAAACTTTTCCAACAGTTTCAATTTCGTAAACATAATTTTCTGATTTATAGAACCTATTGGTGAGTATTTAAAAACTAGAATAGGTCCCTCATTTTGTTCAGGACATATTCCAGCTTCCTCCCTAAGGAGCATCCAAGATTATAAAACTCTTAACATGGTTTTGCATCAGAAGGGATCTGTATACTTTTCATGAAACTGGATGTAAAAAGAGGAACACTTATACACTACTTAATAAACTCCAGATATTACACTACATATTTTATAAAACTTCCTCTATTTAATTCTTATACATATTTATGAGAGCAATCTCTTTGCAAATGAGAAAACTGAGGCTCAAATTAAGTATTTTATCTTTTTCAAGGTCAAAGATAGTGGTAAAACCAAGAAGCAAACTTACCTGATTTATTCCATGGCTTTATTTTTTTTACATATAAAAGTGAATATTTTTATAAGAAATAAAGATAGCCCCATCGTGTTACAACTTCTAGAGTATCTATCTTTAAAGTCCTTGATAAGTAGAAATAACAACTGTTTGGGGTCTCTTTTATACTTCAGCAAATGTAATATGATAGAAAGAAACAGTAATTTAGAATCATATTAGTCTTAGATATTTAATATCTGGTAAGTTTTCTATATTCTCTGAGCCTAAATTTCCTTGACTTCTAAAATGTACAGGATTTTTCCTAGAAGAAAACAAAGGCTAGTAAAATCTTGGACATTTCTCACAGCAATATTTATTTTATACATCTCCTCAGGCAAGGGAAACAAAGAAAAAAATAAACAAATGGGACTACATTAAACTCAAAAGTTTCTGCACAGCAAAGGAAACTATCAACAAAATGAAAAGACAACCTACTGAATGGGAGAACATATTCACCAATACATCTGATAAGAGGTTAATATCCAAAATTTATAAAGAGCTTATAAAACTCAACACCAAAAACAAACAATCCAATTTAAAAATGGGCAAAAGACCTAAACAGACACTTCTCCAAAGAGGACATACAGATTTCCAATATACATATGAAAAAAAATTAAAAATGGAACTGCCCTATGACCCAGGAATTTCACTTCTGGTAATTTATCTGAAGAAACCTGAAATACTAGCTCGAAAGAATATATGTACCCCTATGTTCATTGCAGCATTATTTAGAATAGCCAAGATTTGGAAGCAACCCGTGTCCATTAGTAGAAGAGTATATAAAATAGCTATGGTACATTTACACAACAGAATACTACTCAGCTGCAAACAGGAAGAAAATTTCACCCTTTGTTACTGCATGGATGGACCCGTTATGCTAAGTGAAATAAGCCAGTCAGAGAACGAAAAGTACATGATTTCATTCATATGCAGAATCTAATGAACTGAACAAATAAGCAAAATAGGGACAGACTCATAGATAGAGAGAGTAGGTAGACAACTCTGGTGGGGGGTATTGTGATAGGGGTAGGTTTGCAAAAAAAGAAATAAAAGAGAAAGAACTCATGGACAGGGATAACCGTGTGGTGACTACAGGGGGGGTAGGGGAGTGGGTAGAAGTGGAAGAGGGTATATGTGGGATAAATGGTGATAGAAAAAGAAAATAAAGGGGGGAAATGTATAGGATTTTTAAAATGACTTCTTGGTGAGCTGGTATGAAACTTAGAATAGGCATCACATGCAAGGTCTTAAACTATATTGTGACAAATGCTGGTTATGATTATTGTTATTAATAAAAATAGGCTAAGCAGGCCTAAAAATGTATTCAGCAGACTCTATCCTAAATTATTTCCTAAGTTTATAGGAAATAATTAAAAAGCCATCAGAAACTAGGACCTCAACAATTACAAAAAGGGACAAAAGAGAGATTTTAAAAGATTAATATGTTTTGACTTCTACTTGTTAACTTTAAAGACTAAACAATGAGAAGAAAAAAAGAGAGACTTGCAAAGATCAATCCTGATAAACATGCTATTTCATAGGCATACAAAGTGAAACTCACAGTGAGGTGAGAAAGGCTCTTTCCAGAAGATCTATATTAGAGCATCTCAACTGGCATTGTACCTAGAATGGCTAGACTGAAAAAATAGGTTTGACTGGCTTAAAATGGAACCATCAACAATCTGATAGGTATGTGATTTGAAGGAGTGTATATCATTTTTAACCCAATTATTTTGTTACCCAAGAACATTAAGATTACAATATATAGTCAGGTGCTGTTTTGAATGCAACCAATTTTAACAAACATTTCTCTCATGGGTTTATTTAACCCTAACTTTAAAATACTCCCTTTTCTTACCCATAGTTTTCTTCACATTCAGAACATTCAGAAGGAGCAGTTATATAACAAAACTGAGATTAATGGGAACATAGATGCAATATATAGAAAACACTTACTTTAATTCTCTGTCCCTCCTGTCTTGCTTTGCTATTTAACTGCTTCATCTTGTGTTTTGTACCTGAGATCAAGAGGCATAAAATACTATTTCAAAATCTGTATGTCCTTTCTAATTATTGCATTTGAACTCCTAGGACCTACACCATTTTTTTCTTCAAAATAAAAAAAAGCAAACCATAAACAATCTAGAGAAAGGAAATATCTACTCTAAAGGAGAGTGAACACTAAACTTTAGTACCCATCAATGCTAATGGGGGTCAGTAAGAAAAAATTATTTAATTTAATTTTTATTAACACAGCTAGATTTTCCCATTTATAAGGAAAACCATCAAAATCAGATAATCTAGTAGTTGTATAACACAACCACAGCTAACCTGTCAAAGCCTAAATAAAACACATGAAGTTTTTAGTTCGGGAGTCATTACTCTGGGGACAGTAAGTCTATATGATTTTTTATCTCCCCTAGTTACCAAGTGTGCCAGTTTTGTTTTGTTTTTTCCCTTTGTGACATCTCTCTTCTTTCCATTACTTTGTGATCTTGATCCTACCATCCTAATCCAAATTTTATCTCATCACAAGTGGGCCTGTGTAGTAACATCTTACCAGATCATCTTATTTCTTGTCACCCTTTTACACTGGTTCCATCCTTCATACCTCAACATATTGATCTTTATAAAGCACTTTGTGTCATGACCTGTATAAAAGTCTAATTTTAACTGGCTCTCTTCTTCCCAAAGATAGACTGTATTTCTTCTACAGAAAGGTTACCTGCCTAACCACACTGTTTACCTGCAAAGCAAGATGATTTACTATTTACTGAATTTCGTGATTTGGAAGCATTTGTACTTGTGGTTCCATCATTCCACATTTCCAGAAAGTTATCTTCATCTCAACTTTATTCATACAAATGCTATTTGTCCTATAATATACTATTCAAATACTTCCTCTTCTATTACCATCCAAAGTAATCTCTCCCTCTCCTGTAATCCCATGTTTACCAATGAGATTAATTTGCTAATTAATTATTTGCTGCCTTAAAAGAGTTAAAGTTTGATAAATGATTTAATTCTTTAGGCAAATATGACTTGTATTTCTAACCATAATTCGTGAACTCTAAAATATATATTTACTCATGTTTTACATTTAACAAATTGAGTGATTTAAAAATATCAGCAAATTGAAACTCAGGACCACAGTAAGCCACAAGCTACTGAAAAGCAGGCAGACAACCTTATTATCCTTATTTACAATGGTGGTTCCCACTGTGCTCTGCTGGAAGAAGAAAACCACAGGTCCTCTCTACCCTTAGATATTCATTCTGAAGGCCTGAACCTTAAAATGTAAATGAACTACATGCCAGGTTCTCCCAAAATTCAAGCCAGTCCAACCCTTCCTGGGATCAAAATGACCTCTGTGTATTTTTATAGATAGCATGTGAGGGGAACTAAGGCTCTATTATCCCATCTCCAGCTCGCTATTTGTCAAACTATAGAGTGGCTGCTAGTCTAGCTCTTCCACATGAATGAAAAGATGCTAAATACCTGCTAAAAATGGAGAGAGCACTGAGCAAAATTAAATATTCCTTTAGCCACATCTGGTAGAAATGGTTCAGGAGTCCTAGAGAAATAATACTAAACTCAGCCAGATAAGGTATCCTTATGAATTCATTTTAATTTTCATGAAAGCTGAAAGCTATATGTTTACTCTAGCTAAATTTTTTATTATTTTGGTTTTCCTTATCCCAAGTACCTGATCTATGGCTTTCTGTATGAGTCTTAGGAGGCTAGAGCAACTCTTAAATCAGCCGTGGGCAAACTACGGCCCGCGGGCCGAATCCGGCCCGTTTGAAATGAATAAAACTAAAAAAAAAAAGACCGTACCCTTTTATGTAATGATGTTTACTTTGAATTTATATTAGTTCACACAAACACTCCATCCATGCTTTTGTTCCGGCCCTCCGGTCCAGTTTAAGAACCCATTGTGGCCCTCGAGTCAAAAAGTTTGCCCACCCCTGTCTTAAATCCTTGTACCCTCATATTTTCATTTTCTACCTGACCTAATTTATCAAGCTGCCATCCATATATATTCCTGACAACTGGTCTGAAAAATGGTTGCTTTTTCAAATAAACCAAACCCTCATATCCCCTCACCGAGACAGAATAGTATGTATTAAAATGAAAGACCTCTAAATGTACCTACTGTTTATCCCTTAATAAAAAGTCCCTACAATTATTCTGTGCTGAGTCATATACAGCAGCTTAACCAAGTATTTTAAAGCCAACTCATCACCACATAACTACTTTTCCTCTCTTCCACTAATAGGCCTAAGTATGGAACTTAGTAAGGTAGTTATTATTAGTAGCCAGCACTCTTCTATCAATGAAAAAAAGGGGGGGGCGGGGCGGTGAGTTTAAGGTAAAGAGAAAAACATGCCCAGGGTCACAGAGCTAGGAAGTAGAAGTGCCAGAAATAGAACCCCAACAGCCTGACTTCAATATTCAGGCTCTTAAATTCTATGCTATTCTGCCTCCCAATACACTATAGTTGCTAAGCAAATTTATTTTTACCATATCCTGTCCCATGTCCTCTTTTGGGATATCAATTACAGATCCTCTTCTCTTTCACCTTTCGCCTCTCTCTTCTCTCATTCCCTTAGTGCAGCGGTTCTCAACCTATGGGTCGCGACCCCTTTGGGGGTCGAACGACCCTTTCACAGGGGTCGTCTAAATACATCCTGCATATCAGATATTTACATTATGATTCATAACAGTAGCAAAATTACAGTTATAAAGTAGCAACGAAAATAATTTTATGGTTGGGGGTCACCACAACATGTGGAACTGTATTAAAGGGGCGCGGCATTAGGAGGGTTGAGAACCACTGCTTTAGTGTATGGCAGAAAATTTAAGACAGTTCTTCAAGTTGGGAAATCCAAACAAATCTCATGGGTAGTTTGTATCAAAAGCACACATCACAAACTAGTAAAATCTCAAACTCATTAAGTCTTAGTTTCCTCATCTATGAAATAAGTAACTAACATACCTTCTAATCTTGAAAACTCTCTAATACCACAAAATAGAGGCGGAAGGAAGAGCAACATGGACAAGACTGTTTCATTCTACAAACCATAATATAAAGATAAGGGGGGGGGGGAACATGGTGGAAATTTAGCAATTAGAAAAAATAAGCACTCACACCCTTATTCAACTGAATGTTACTTCTTTCCCAAAATAACTACCGTAATAGATTATATATAACCTGAAAAATACTCATGATTAAAATGCCTACTCCTGGTGCCTATAAATATAATTTCTATTAGTAGTGACCTACCAGTGAACTTCTCTACCTTTTAAAGTGAGAAATCAAAAATTCTACCTTAGGAAAGAGTGCTAACAAGAAGACTTCTCTCTCCTGTGAGCTCTATAATAACCCCTAGCACAGGGTGCAAACCCAAATGGTACTTCAGTACTTTGAGCTTGGCCTAAGTTGTGTAGCAGAGCTAGGAGGCAGGACAACCAAGATGAGATGGCCCTTTGAGATTCCATGAGCTAAAATGATCAGACTATATTTCAGAAACAGAATATGTCTATTATAACATACAATGAAATATTAGATATTTAAAGATAATAATGGTGTTAATATTAATAGCAGCTTTCACTTACTGTATCAATAAATGAAATACTTAATAGCTATTATTACATTTCATATTTACCAAAACCCTACAAGGTATTTGTAAAATTATCATAATTTTAGAGATGAGAATCCCGAGGCACAAGGAGGTTAAGTAACTTGTCCTAGGTCACAGAGTACAACTCTCCAGACGCTGTAATCCTATATAATCCCATATAATAAAAGGGTAATATGCAAATAGACCAAACGGCAGAACAACTGAACAACCAATCAAAGCATAATATGCTAATGATATGCTAAGGCTGCTCAACTGCTTGCTATGACGTGCAGTGACCATCAGAGGGCAGATGCTCTGACCAGTATGTTAGCTTGCTGCTGGGGTCTGGCCGATCGGGACTAGCGAGATGGGCCGGACATGCCCTGAAGCCCTCCCGCTTCCCTCCCAGGCCCTATCATGCACCTGTGGGGTCCCTCTACCTGGCCTGCGCCCTCTCACAATCTGGGACCCCTCAGGGGATGTCGGAGAGCTGGCTTCAGCCCGATCCTGCAGGCCACTCCCCTTGGGAGGGCACCAGACGTAGAGCTCATGGCTGGCGAGCGCTGCTACAGCAGCAAGAGCCTTCCCCTAAGTCTGATTGGGTGCAAGCCTGCAGCAGGCACAGTGGGGCTGGGATGAGCGGGCCAGCAGGTAGGAGCTGCAGGTGGCGTTGGCCTGTGGGATTCGTCTCGATCACTGCAGGCCACCAAGAGGGACCCCACCCATGCACGAATTCATGCACCAGGCCTCCAGTATTATCCCCATTTCACAGATGAGTAAACTGAGATATGGGGACTTTAAATAACTTGTCCATAATCACACAGGTAGTGAATGGCAGGGCTGGGATTCATACCCAGACAGTGTTGCTCCAGAATCTGTGCTCTTAGCCACTGCCTTCTAAAGAGGAAAATAAATCTGAAACTGGAATAAACCATGAACACTATAGTTATAGTTAAGAAAAATCATGAATGATGTGCTGTGGGTAGTTCTGAAAACCAGAAACTCAACCATATTACTTGTACATTGTGAGGTTACTTTTCTGGTGGACTTGGCAGATACACCAGACAGGAGACAAAACGGCAGAACAACCAACCAACCAATCAAAGCATAATATGTTAATGATATGCTGACCAGTATGTTAGCTTGCTGCTGGGATCTGGCCGATTGGGACTGAGCAAGATGGGCCGGACACACCCTGGAGCCCTCCCACGGTCCCTCCCCAGCCCGATCGTGCACCAGTGGGGTCCCTCGGCCTGGCCTGCACCCTCTTGCAATCTGGGAGCCCTCAGGGATGTTGCAGAGCCAGTTTCAGCAAGATCCCGCAGGCCACTCCCCTTGGGAGGGCACCAGATGCAGGGCTCATGGCTAGTGAGCACTGCTGTGGCTGCACGAGCCTCTCCGGATCGGGACTGATTGGGCGCGAGCCCATGGCAGGCACAGTGGGGCTGGGATGAGCAGGAGCAGCAGGTAGGAGCTGCAGGTGGCATTGGCCTGAGGGATTCGGCCTGATCCCTGCAGGCTACCCAGAGGGACCCCACCTGTGCACGAATTCGTGCACCGGGCCTCTAGTATACATATAAATTCTTTGTAATCTCTTCTTGCCCCCTCTATGCCCCCTTTCCACTGAAATTTGTCAGTCTGTTCCATGTTTCTATGCTTCTGGCTCTAGTTTGTTCATTGTTTGTTTTGTTCATTATATTCCACATATAAGTGAGATCATGTGATACTTATCTTTATCTGACTGGCTTATTTTGCTTAGCATAATACTCTCAAGGTCCTTCCATGCTGTCTCAAAGATTAAGATATCCTTCTTTTTTTTTTTTTTTTTCCCTAACCGGTTTGGCTCAGTGGATAGAGCGTCGGCCTGCGGACTCAAGGGTCCGGGTTCGATTCCGGTCAAGGGCATGTGCCTTGGTTGCGGGCACATCCCCAGTAGGGGGCGTGCAGGAGGCAGCTGATCGATGTTTCTCTCTCATCAATGTTTCTGGCTCTCTATCCCTCTCCCTTCCTCTCTGTAAAAAAATCAATAAAATATATATTTTTAAAAACAGATATTCTTCTCTTTTTACAGCTGCATAGTATCCCATGGTGTAACTGTACCACAGCTTTTTTATACACTCATCTACTGATGGGCACTTGGGTTGTTTCCACATCTTAGCTATTCTAAATAATGCTACTATGAACATTGGGGTACATACATTCTTTCTGATTGGAATTGATATATTCCTAGAAGTGGGATCACTGAGTCAAACAGCAGTTCCATTTTTAATTTTTTGAGGAAACTACATACTGTTTTCCATAGTGGCAGTACTGTCTGCATTCCCATTGGCAGTGTAATAGGGTTTCTTTTCCTCCACAACCTCGCCAGCACTTGTTGTTTGTTGATCTATTGATGGTAGCCTTTCTGGTAGGTGTGAAGTGGTACCTCATTAATTTTAATTTTAATTTGCATCTCTCTGATGATTAGTGACTTTGGGCATTTTTTCTTGTCTATTGTCCATCTGTATGTCCTCTTTGGAGAAGTGTCTGTTTAGGTCCTCTGCCATTTTTTAATTGGATTGCTTGTCCCCCTTTTGTTGAGTTGTATGAGTACTTTATATATTTGAAAATTAAACCCTTATCAGATATATCATTAGCAAATATGTTCTCCCATACAGTGGGTTCCCTTTTCATTTTGATGTTGGTTTCTTTTGCTGTGCAGTAACTTTTTAGTTTGATGTAGTCCCATTTGTTTATTATTTCCTTTGTTTCTCTTGCTCTAGGTAGTGTATTGGTGAAAATTATGCTACATGAGATGTCTGATAATTTGCTGCCCACATTTTCTTGTAGGATTTTTATGGTTTCATGACTTACATTTAAGTCTTTTATCCATTTTGAGTTTATTCATGTGTGTTAAAGTATCTTCTATTGTGGCCTCTTTACTTCTATTGTGTAAAGTGTTTTCAAATATTACAAAATTAAGTGTTTTCTATTATTAATGTAAAGTTATGTTATTTTTTAAATGGTTCAATTTGCTATGATAGAAATGTATTATTTATATAATATGGTAAAGTCAAAAGAAATTTCATTCACATATTTTATTAAAGTTTAAATTGACTTGTTAATACTTTCAATAAAATGTGTCAAACTGGTTTTTAGCCAACATCAATACTTATTTCTGAATTTTAAAAAACTGAACATACTAAAATACTCATGAGAATGATGTGCTTTGGTTAACTGAGATTCTTATTTACAAAATTATATTCATCTTTACCTTATGGAAAAATGTGGTCAAGATAGTGAATGATGTTTAATAATAAAACCCCAAAAGTTGATAATTTTCCTATAAAGAACTTCTGTGGACAGTTTCAAAGACACCCACAAATGTCTATGCTGGTGAGAAGAGCTCAGGGTAAAAATAAATGGTTTGAAACTGTAAATAAAACATAACTTAACTAGCCCACTAAATCATTTTAGGCTCAAAATCATGACTGGCATAGGAGAAAAGTTAGTGGAAGAGTGGATTTTAATGGGAAAAAAACTTAAGAAGGGTTAGCATTAAATCACTTATTTAGCTGACCTTACAGTAGACAGGTAGGAATACACACACACACACACATTTATATTTGTATGGCAGACTGGGAATATCTAGAGATTAATCTTGTTTTTAAAATAGAAAACTAGTTCACTATAAAGTAAATTTAACTTCTCACTGCACACAATATACACTCAAAAAAATAAATGAAGAGTGAAAATGGCATTTCACATTTGACCTACATATCAAATGACAACAAGAAAAGATTTGCTTTGAAGTCCACCTCTAGAAGACTTTATTGCAGGATCATGAACATATACTAGTAAATGCTTAGATACAAAATCATGTTCTCCTCTCTTAAAATCCTACTTAGTACTCAATTAGAAAAATATTGAAAACTTAAAAGTAAAGTAAATATAAAGTACAATGGCATCGTTCAGTGCATTTTAAGAAATGACATGTTATCACACAGTAACTCAAGCCTCTGAAAGAAAATAATCATACAATTGTACACTTGAAACCTATATAATTTTATTAACCAGTGTCACCCAATAAATTTAATTAAAAAGAAAAATATAATCCAATATTAATGAATAGTATTATGTTCTCCACTATGTAAAATCCCTATTTCAAAATCTAAACAGGAAACCAGCCTTTCCTATTCACAGTATTATTCAAAGAATCAAAAAACCTTTAAACCTGGAAAGAAATTTAAACATCAACCCATTGAACTACTCCCAAATTAAATAAGGTGTCCAAGACTAAATGTCAAGTGCATAGTAAAGTCAACAGTAAATCCAAGTCTTGTGATAGAGAGGACAGTGCTTTTTACACTACAACCCGGCTTTCGCATCACTGATTCCTGAAAAGGAAATACTAAAACTTTTAACAGTCATTCTCTATTATATCTTTCTGTATTACAAATGACTATCCTAGTTCTTCCGAAAGTATTTAAAATAAATTAAACATAGGCTACAGCGATGTAATAGCAAAACCACAAACTTTAGTAAGTATTTTAAGTCAGCAATTTTCAATGCCAAACAATATAACTCATATGGAGACTATGAACTCCAATAACATTAATTCAGTTTTCCTTCCACTTAAAGCCAATTTGCTTCTAGGGTTAAGTGCCCTTAAATTTTATGTTTGTCTATCTTCTCTTGGTTAATTCTGAGAGAAATAAATGTTCATTAATCATTCAAAGTATGACCTTTTGGGAAAGGTATATCTTAACCTCACCAATTTATCAGGGAGACTGGGAATACAGAGTTTAATTTTATTGCCAACTCTTTGGTTCAATTTTCAATCTCTCAATTTAATATTTTAAAGTTTTGCGGGATTTTATTTGTTGTTTGCTCATTGCTGGAAGAACCTGTAATCTACTGACCTTTCATTGTGTAGAACATTAGTTTGGTCCTATTTTCTCTTAACTGCCAACCAAGAAATGTCATCTGTTATATGTGTTTTGATATGCATCTAAGAGACAGGGCTATAGCATCCCTAATATAAACAGCTGATGACTACTGGAGCAAGTATGGAAGACAGGAGACTAGAAGCTGGTACTTTGAAAGCTAGTGCCATCTCTCAAAACAAACAATACATGAAGAAAAATGGCTATGTATGGAGAATATTTAGTGAGGCATTCCAAGCTCTTACAATTTTAGCAGAATATTATAAGTAGTCTAGGTGTAGAAATTACACCAGAAATATTTTCTTCATTTTAGGAGATAAAATAAAGTCTCAATGTATGATAATAGAAAATTAAACCTTTTATGAAGGTACTGGGTATTCTATATTCCAATGAATGTAAGTTAACTTCATTTCTCTTAAGAAACAAAGTTCCATATATGAAAGAACTTAACTTATTTGGCAAATTATCTTTACAGTTTTAATCAAGGGTTGATGAGCACACTTACTCTAGATGAGTCATAAGAGGGGCTTGGTTGACCACTTGTTCCCCAAGATGGTGTACTTCCTCGTTCATCCATACCTATGGAGAGAAGAAAGTGAAAGATATAAATCCAAAAGGATACCATGATGGATGTTTCTTTGGTATAACAGAAGAGTACAATTCAGTGGGTGGCGTATGCATTTGCCTGGAACTGGCTGTATATCAATCTTTGTCTCAGAAACCAGTAGAAAGTAAATTCTGTCAGAGCATCTTCATCACTGCTTCATAAAATGCTCTATATATACTGCAGAATTTCCATACCAAAATACATCTTTGGAGACTTTAGACTAGTGCATAATTTGGGCCTCTCCATCTTTATCCCCATCCATTGCTACTTCTAAGAGTAGATGAACCCCCACAGGTTTCTACAGTTTAGTACTGCCTCATGAAAATATAAAGAATTCAGTTAAGGACAAAACTTAGAAAATGAAGCAAGTTAAATAACTGTTCAAGTTAATAAAACTGGTTTCTATCAGAGCATTGATTAGATATTCTTAAAGATGGCAAACTAAATCAACCCATATCAAATCAACATTAGTTACATCAAAGCTAATCAAAATGACATGACAACTCATCCTAGTAAAATTTTTTCTAAATCTGAATCCAAATAAATATATCCACGCTTATGAAAATTGCACAGGAAAAGTCAAAGTGAGAAGGATTGGTAACCATTAACAACAAAAGAATTCATTGTATTCCTTAATGTACCTTCTGAAGCTTTGGTTCCAATATTTTCACCTTCTCATCAGTCCCCAGAAAAATTTGAAAGAGATGGAGATCTCTCAATCCAGCCATCTCTCCCTTTTCTGTTTTGAAGATCAGTCTTTTTCATCCTTGACTGCTAACAGGGTATACTTTACCAACCCCTCTGAGCTTCTTTTTATGACAAAATACAAATAGTTGCCGAAACCGGTTTGGCTCAGTGGATAGAGCGTCGGCCTGCGGACTGAAAGGTCCCAGGTTCGATTCCGGTCAAGGGCATGTACCTGGGTTGCGGGCACATCCCCCGTAGGAGATGTGCAGGAGGCAGCTGATCGATGTTTCTCTCTCATCGATGTTTCTAACTCTCTATCTCTCTCCCTTCCTCTCTGTAAAAAATCAATATATTTTAAAAAAATACGAATAGTTGACTTTTTTGGTTTCATTCTTGCATGAGAAAACTCTAGAATTTAAAAAGAAACATTCCACTAGTTTTAGAACCAATTTTTCTTCAAACAAATTCCTTTTAATTCTTCTGTGATTTAAATGAGAATGTGATGTGTAGTAAGTTAAATGTCCCAAATTCTCCAGTAACTGGCCAGCATTCCCAAAGCTCTTTCAGAGGGAGTAAATTACCAATTGAAGGGTTAAGTGACAAAAAGCAGGGGAAAGAAGTCAGTTTCCAAGTAAAATCTACTAATTACTAATTCAGTTAGTAGGACTCTAATTAATTCTTTTGAAGAATCTGTATTTCCGATATTAAATGATTACTATACATTTTTAAAGTTTTTAAACACATTAGAGAAATGATGGGTACCTAACTAAAGACCACACTCTAGGCACAATTTCAAGTGAAACCAAAGTTTTGAAAACACAGAGATTATGCACAAAACTACGAAATGTTATGTTCATTCTTTGAGAATTATCAAAATTCTAGATTTAAGATTCTATCTTATCAAAACATACTTTGTTACCGTCTCTCTATGGGCTATTTTCCAAGCATTTTCTGCACAATCAACACTAGAATAGTAGATAGAATTCCCATGAGACTTGATTCAAGACAAAGGCTAGTATTAACCTACAAAATCCACTTATATAAAACTACTTAATTTTTAAATACTTTCCATTTGCAATTATTTTTCTATATGAAGTAAAAAAAAAATTTTATACTAGAGGCCTGGTGCATGAAATTTGTGCATGGGGGGGGTGTCTCCCCTCAGCCTGGCCTGCACTATCTCTAACCTGGGACCCCTCAGGGAATGTCCAACTGCCGGTTTAGCCCTGATCCCGTAAACTGGCAGTCAGACATCCCTCTCGCAATCTGGGCCTCCTAACCGCTCGCCTGACTGCCTGACTGCCTGCCTGCCTGCCTGGTCGCCCCTAACTGCCTCTGCCTGCCAGCCTGATAGCCCCCTAACTGCTCCCCTACTGGCCTGATCACCCCTAACTGCCCTCCCCTGCTGGCCTGATCACCCCCTAACTGCCCTCCCCTGCCAGCCTGATCGCCCCTAACTGCCCTCCCCTGCCAACCTGATCGCCCCTAACCACCTCTGACTCAGCCCCCGCCACCATGGCTTTGTCCAGAAGGAGGTCCAGAAGATGTCCGGTCTAATTAGCATATTACTGTTTTATTAGTATAGATGACCAACACAAAATATAAAAGTAAATTGGCTACTGGGAAAGCAGGGTCTCAAATATTTGTACACCCATGTTCAGGGCAGCATTATTTACAATATTCAAGTGTCTATCAAAGGATGAATGGGTTAAACAAAATGTGGTATATACTTACAATGGAGTATTATTCAGCCTTAAAAGAAAGAAAATTCTTACATATGCTAAAAATGGATGAACCTGAGAGCATTATGCTAAGTAAGCCAATCACAAAAGGACAAATACTGTATGATTCCACTTATATGAGGTCCTGAGAGTAGTCAAATTCATAGAGATAGAAAAGAGAATGGTGGGACTGGAGGAAGTGGGAAAAATCACACTTTCATTAAATATTTATAACAATGGAAATTTATTTTGATGATCCCATCCTAATGAAAATAATCAGACCATAATTTATTCAGTTTAGGATTGAATTGTTTTACTAGTATATCAAGTAAATAATAAATATGAGGCCTTTGTATGATTTCAAATGCATTTGTAAAAGAGAATATAGAAAAGATGGGTGCCTGCTACAGAAAACATCTGAGAAATTTCAAAAGAGGTGCATGAAATTTTGTGAAAACACATACTCAATTTTCATCAAGTGACATTAATTACTTCCACAGCATGAAGGAAGAGCAAAGATTAATTAAATAAAATGGTAATTAATTAAGCCACAGCTAAAGAGGGCTACATCCCCGTAATACTGGACATTGCAGGGAGCTCAAAGGGTGCTGAAGAATAACAAGGGTCTGGCTAGGTTTTATACTCAGAGTTCTATAGTTTTATTGTTAACATATCCAGACTATGAATGGACGGTCGTGGCTGGCACTGACAAAGGCAAGAGTCATCTTTAGGCTTCAATGACTCCTTTCTGCTGAAGACAATGGCTGTACAAACATAGAAATATGACAGGAATAATAATCTTTCCAAAGCTTCAGCCATAAGATCAAAGTAAGCATTAAAAAAGAAATTACACACAGAAAATAAACTTAATACAGAAATTATACACATTGATCAAAACCAGAAAAACTATTCATCCCAAGATAATACATCATAGTTAAAATACAGTGATTACAATGCCAGGCCAACGTGGCTCAGTGGTTGAGCCTCTACCTAGAAACCAGGAGGTCATGGTTCCATTCTCGATAAGGGCACATGCCCAGGTTGTGGGTTCCATCCCCAGTGTGGGGTGTGCAGGAGGCAGCCAATCAATGATTCTCTTTCATTATTGATGTTTCTATCTTTCTCTCCCTCTCCCTTCTTCTCTGAAGTCAATAAAAATATATTTAAAAAATACAGTGATTACGAGAGAAAACATTTCTATTAAGATATATCTAAACCATCATTGCCAAATACTTTCTTTCCTTCCCATTTCTAGTCTATCTACAACAATTTAACAGTTTTAGAGAAGCTAGTTCCACAATTGACAAGATTAAAATGGTAGATATAAGAGAAAGTTTACCAATAATTAAGTGGTAGAAACACTTTTATTCTTGTATAATTTTCTAATATGTTAATCTGATATATTCCTATCAATAAGATTAAGAGTTAATGAATAATTTAATATAGAGATTAAATCTTTCTTATTTAATCTTTTATATATAGAATCTCTTAAGTGCCTGCTTTTCTGAATGGAACCAATTAAATAAAGTAACAATATGTATATATTTTGAGTCCATGTGTCCCATTTTAAAAGACATACTATTCTTATTTAATATTTTCCAGTAAAGAACACTAAATTTTAGACCTTATATCTAAAAACTATGGTTGTAAATTCAACAAAGTAATATGCTTCCTTCTTTTGTAAAACATTTAATAGAGAAAGTAATGAAGGAAATAATAAATTACTACATATACCGGCAATTCCTATGAGGCTGGAACCCTAGAGAAGGAATTAAGATGGAAACCAAGTTTTTGAGGTTTCAGAGAGCAAGACTCTTGGAGGAGCAAGTAAATTTCTTGGCAAAGGTCAACATTTGGCAATACTCTTTTCTATGAAGAACTCAGTTATAGTGTACCTGCTTCTTTTCCACTGCCACCATCCTTTGTTTTTGACCAAGTGTTCTCTTTCTTGAGTCAATAATAAAATTCTTTCACAGCTTGAATACTAGCCCTTCTTTCATTCTTCAAGTAGAATCCTAGAGACTTCTAAAAGTTTTTAACCACTAGCAAAAACTGAAAACAGATTTTTTAGGGGGAGTGACTTTAATATACCATAAATATCTGCTTCCCCCCATATGGGCCCCAACAGTACCGAGTTTGTGTACATAAAGCATTACTTAAGGTTTGGTGAGGTTCAGATTTAGTTTGACCAGCCTAGAGGTAAAAGGGGTCAATGAGGAGCAAAGCTGCACAGTTCCTTCCCTTCCCACTTGCCACTGCCGGACCTATAACCAAAAATTCTGCCACGCTAGATTGAGAAACTAGGGTAAAGTGAGAAACAGGACTGGAATTGGAAAAATATTTCAGGTAGTGGTAGGGAGTCTAGTGAGCTGAGAATGGATGAAAGGAAGAAGGATGATGGTACAAAGAATGTAAAGAAGAGTAGTTAGGATATCCCTGCAACAAAGCTGGTAATAAGTCAATACAGCCACTCTGCTTGACATTATGCCCAAGTCTATCCCTGTGAAAAAGAAACATCTATAACGTAGGGAGTAAGAGCCCAGCCCAGGGGAGTGTATAGCCATCTCTCTCTCTCTCTCTCTCTCTCTCTCTCTCTCTCTCTCTCTCTCCCCCTCTCTATCTCTCTCTCTAACACTAACACACACACACACACACACACACACACACACACACACACTGCCTTTGGTAGCAGTACAAAAATACCACATCCCAATGCTTATAAATAAGGAAAAGATAATATACTTTGCAGGATTGCCATCTACTATAGGGTGATTCAATAAATGATTTGATGAAAGAAATGTCATTGGAGATGGCTATATCAAATAACCAAAGCTATGAATGTGTCTCTTAATACCTTCTTTACTCAATTTTATTTATGGAGTAATGATATTCCTTTAGATAAGATTTAAAGGCTGCCATCAATTTTAAAATAACATGCACCTAAAAACCTACAACCACCATTTTATTGTGTTTTTCAGATTTTTGATACTCATGAAATGAATCTACCAATGTGTTTTGCTAGAAATTCACTGTGAAATAGGGTCAATTAGAATATAATAGCAAATCTTTGGGGTTTTTTGCTATATATTAATGAGAAACAAATAAAATAGAAAAGCTATGGATACTAAAATTGTAAAACAACTAAAGAGAAGTTAAGACATGCTGCTTCATATGAAGTATATAAAATTGATTACTCAGAAAAAATTAATTCTGTACAAAAAACTGTTAAATAAAGTCTGATTTACTTTTGGAGGATATAAAAAAAAAGACCAGTAAAAAAAATAAGAAGGATTTGCCTTCTCAGATCATCTTTTAAAATTCAATCACACAAGAGACCCATCTCAGAACAAGGGACTCACACAGCCTGAAAGTGAAGGGATGGAAAAATATATTTCAGGCAAGTGGAAATGAAAAAAACGCAGGGGTAGCAATACTTATATAGGACAAAATAGACCTCAAAGTGAAGGCCATAACAAGAGATAAGGAAGGCCACTTCATAATACTCAAGGGATCGATACAATAAGAGGATATAACCCTGATAAATATATACGCACTCAATGCAGGAGCTCCCAAATACATAAAAAAAACTCCTGGAAGATATCAAGGAAGAGATTGACAACAATACAATCATAGTAGGGAACTTTAATACACCACTGACATCACTGGGTAAATCCTCTAGACAAAACTTCAGCAAAGAAACAGCAATCCTAAATGACTCACTAGATCAGTTGACATCTTCAGAACATTTCACCCCAAAGCCACGGAATATATGTTCTTCTCAAGTGCACAAGGGACATTTTCAAAAATAGACCACATATTGGGTCACAAGCAAAGTCTCCCCAAATTCAAGAATTGAAATCATACCAAGCATCTTCTCAGAACACAATGGCATAATATTAGAAATATACTACAATAAAAACAATCCAAAAAATTCAAACACTTGGAAGCTGAATAGCATGCTATTAAACAATGATAGAGTTACCAAAGAGATCAAAGAAAAAATTAAAAACATCCTGGAAACTAATGACAATAAAAACACAACAATCCAAAATCTCTGGTACACAATGAAAACAGTCCCGAGAGGGAAGTTTATAGCTCTACAGGCCTACATCAAAAAACAAGAAAAAATGGTAGAAAATCATCTAACTCTACAACTCAAAGAATTAGAGAGCAACAAGAAAAGCCCAGAGTGAGCAGAAGGACGGAGATAATAAAGATCAGAGCAGAAAGAAATGACACAGAGATCAAAAAAAAAAAACAATACAAAAGATCAATGAAAGCAAGAGCTGGTTCTTTGAAAGGATAAACAAGATTGATGAACCTCTAGCCTGGCTCACCAAGAAGCAGTGAGAGAGGACCCAAATAAACAAAATCAGAAATGAAAGAGGAGAAATAACAACAGACCCCACAGAAATACAAAGGATTGTTAAAAAAATACTATGAACAACTCTATTCCAACAAACTAGACAACCTGGAGGAAATGGACATATTCCTAGAAAAATACAACCCTCCAAAACTCAATCAGGAAGATTCTAAAAATCTCAATAGGCCGATAAATATGGAAAAAATTGAAGCAGTCATTAAAAAGCTTTTGGCAAACAAAAGCCCAGGACCAGACGGCTTCACAGGGGAGTTTTACCAAACATTCAAGGAAGAACTAAAACCTATCCTCCTCAGACTATTCCAAAAAAGTCAAGAGGAAGGAACACTTCCAAGCTCATTCTATGAAGCCAGCATCACCCTATTACCAGAACCAGATAAAGACAACACAATGAAAGAGAATTACAGGCCAACATCCCTCATGAACACAGATGCCAAAATCCTCAACAAAATTCTAGCAAATCAGATCCAGCAGTACATCAGAAAGATCATACATCATGACCAAGTAGGATTTATCCCAGGGATGCAAGGATGGTACAATATCCACAAA
>NW_005359149.1:962849-981625 GCF_000412655.1 Myotis brandtii
CCTGGGGAAACAACCTTTCTCAGAGAGGTGACCTTGGTTAAAACACATAGCGCCAAGAAGGGGAGCAAACATATTAAGAACAGTATGCCATATATGCCAGGTCCCTTGAAACATATGCTGTGCAGATGTTTCTTCCCTGCAGCGACTGTGTCAAGCAGCAAGGATGGACTGGCTTCCAGCAGGCCGCGAGTTTGACATGCTTGATGTAAGCAGTTTGCATGCATATAAGCATAACCAATGGACACAGACACCAGGGGTGTGAGGGCATGAGTGGGGTGGGGGTGGGTAAGGCGGAATAAGGACATATATGTAATACCTTAATAAAGAAATAAAAAAAAGAAAAAAAATTCAATCACAATTTGTTTGGTATTGTTGAGAACAAATATTTACATGTAGGGACATTATAGTGCCAAAGTACACTAGAATAAAAATAGTAAACACGTGGCTAATTTCAAGAAAATAACTAATTTTGAAAATAACTTTCAAACACAGTAATTTTATGTTTTTAGCCACATCACTATATTAAAAAATGCCCTGTAAAGATATAATTAAACAGGATATTCCAGTGACTTAATCGAAAAAGAGGAGAAGCTCAAAAGGAAATGACAGTCTACTTCTTCAAGAAAAATAGAAACTACATGATGACCACAGGTTGAAACTAAGTTCCCAGAGGGCATGCAGTTATTTTGTACTATGCTTGGAACTGTCTAGTGACCTAGTATCTTGAGAATCTGCTCTGACTGTCTGAAAAGACATTCTAACCCTAACAAAGCTCTTGTGCTGTCTCCAAACCTCCCCTAAAGTAGTTATCAAGTCTCAAGACAAGGAAAGCCCTCCCACTGCACCTGAAAAAAAAACTGCAATACTCCTCTTCAATCTAAATATCAAAGCTCTCACCTAAAACACATTGCCAGTTACTTTCTTCCATAGAGCACTAAAGACAGTCAACTCTTTTTAAAAGGGCTTGATGACTTTCTCTGACTCTGGATGAGTCTCAGCAAAAAATCTCCCTACACAGACTTTCAGTGGTACAATCCCATTAGGTTTACCTTATAAACATTTCCAGAATATGACCTATGACTCACTATTTTTAACATGATCATTTTAATCTAAGCCACCATCACCTCTGACCTGTATTACTACAAGGGTCTCCCTTCTTGCCCCTTACAGGCTATTATCTACATGGAGACTAAAATGGCCTTTTAAAAACAACTCAAATCATGACAATCCAATGCTCAAAATTTACCACTGGCTTCCTATCTCATTCAGAATTAAATCCATTAGTCTTTTACAGGTTCTGCTACAACCCCTCATTTTATCTCCTACTAGGCTAGGGGCTCAGTGCATGAATTCATGCACCTTGAAAGGATACTGTGGGCCATGAGGCTGTCTGCTGGCAGCCCTGCTCCCATGCGCTGACGGCGCCGGCCCTGCTTGCACCCGCTGATGGCGCAGGTGCGAGCGGGAGCCAGCGCCGTTAGCAGGTGCTAGCGGTGACTGCTGCCCTGATTGCCCCTCAGGAGCAGGGGGAGGTAGAGAAGCCCTCAGGGGTGATCAGGGCCAGCAGCGGCCGCCCATACCCACTGATGACACTGAGTGATCGGACCGGCGCCAGGCACATGCAGCAGGTGCGAGCAGTGGCTCCAGCACCAGGAGCGGGTGCAAGCGGGGCCAGTGCCAGTAGCAGGTGCAAGTGCCAGGCAGGACCGCGGTGTGCAGGAGCAAAGAATTTTCAGTAACCACCAGAGGCTCACCCCTATGACAGCAACTGGCCTTGGTCTGGTGCCCCCGCTCACCTACTCCACCATCCCATTGCGGCCAATGCCCGCCATGTTCCACACACATCCCCTGGTGGTCAGCGCATGTCATAGCGACTGATTGTTTGGTTGTTCTGCCATTCAATCTATTTGCATATTAGCCTTTTATTATATAGGATTATTATTTCTCTTGGATCACTTTACCTCAAAAACATGGCCCCTGCTTTTGCTCAAACACACCAAGCAAGCATGCTTCCTCCTTAGGGCCTTTCCACTTGCTCTTTCCTTTCATAAAATGCTGTCCCCCCAGATATATGATTTCTTTCCTTAGTTTCCTTCAGGTCTCTGTTCAAGTATCATCTTATGGGAGGAAGTTTACTGTCTGTCTTTTCCCAATACATTGAAAGACCCATGAAAAAAAACAACAACAACCATCATCTGTTTGGTTCACTGTTAAATTTTTGGTGCCTAAGACAGTGCCTGACACACAGTAGGTACTAATAAATATTTATGGAAGAAATGAATGTATAAAATAAAAAATAATACAATCAGTTTAATAAAAGTGGAGCTAAAACTAGTTCATTTGTTACCTTCTCATCAATAATCAAAACCAATGTTCTAAATAACTGTAAGGTATTCTGAAAATACCAGTGAGAAGCAGACTGTAAATGATTCTATGAAATAGACAAGTAACTACCTTCAAAAACAAAAATTATTTAAAAGTTTTAGAGAAACCTAAATCATCACTGGGCTTGGTGGCTAAATCACATACAGACCTTAAGTACCATTACTTTGAAGTGACCTTGATTGCATATGCCCTACGAAAAACCACTCTGTATTCACTATAGCACAACCTAAAGTACACTGCTATCAAAGGAATTTTAAATTAAAAATGTTCCAAAAAGTTTTATATGTTCAACATGATATTGGGATATTTACTAATGTGGTTAGAAATTTAATGATTCTCTTGAATTTGATAACACTCTTCTTTTATATTCCCTTAATCAGTCAGTTATTCATTGCACTAATTTCTACCTCAGTAATATTTCAAGTAAAACTATCCCAATTTGTTCTCTTCATATATACAGTGCTCTGGATCAGGTCCTGTGTATTGCTTATTCTTCTACTATGTTCCCATTCCAATCTGCAGTTAACATTGCCAGCAACACTTATCTTGCCATAAACACAAGTTGGATCACATCCATTCACTCCTCAAATGTGATCCTCTGCTGCTTCAGAAATAACATTCACACTCCTGAGCATAATATTCTGCAAGGTGGCCTCAATCTACATTTTCAGCTTCAGTACTTACCAAAAACTCAATGCTCCAGCCTCATCAAGACATTAATCACTCCCCAAACATGCCAAGACTTGTCACACATTTATATTCCACTCCTATTGTTTCCTATGCCTAGACTATACCCCCCCACACCTATTGAATTTCTAATTTTGAATCACCCTAAGATCAAATGCCCTCTCCTTTAAGAAAGTGTTTTCCATCAACTAACTCTAAATTAATCACACTTTTTCAGAAATTACTTTGCACTTATTATATCTTGAGCACTATGGTTCTTTCCATGAATATCCTACCAATAAAACTTTATAATAGGCAATATACCTTGTTCATCTCTATGTTCTTCTGGTACCTAACAGAAGTGCAATATTCTGCATTAAAAGATTAACTAGTTAAGAACATATAAAATTAGGGCATTCATATGAGTCTCCTATAAAAATTCAGTAACTATAAAGATGGGTTAAATGGTTAGAGCATTGTCCCAATAAGCCAAGATTCAGGGTTTGATCCCCAGGCAGGGCACACACAAGAATCAACCAATGAATGCATAAATAAGTAGAACTGTAAATCTCTCCCTCTCCCCTTCCTCTCTCTCTCTAAAATCAAATTTTTTAAATAAAGAAGAAATTCAAGAATTACTATTTTTTAAGAAAGTACTATTTTTTAAAGCAGCTTGTAAAAATGTTGAATGAAATCTCAAAACTAACCTAGTGAGCTCATCTTCCAATATAAAGCAGTCAGCTCCTTCTAATAGCTACTATAAATTTTGGGGAGAAAACATAAATATAAAACAACTACCTATAGGCTCTTAAGAGTGAACAAAACCAGGCTGATTTAGGTTGGAAATATAACCTTGGAAGAAGAGATCAGAATGACTTTCAGTTTTTAATAGCTTTTAGAGATCAGCACAGGTGAGCTTCCTGTTATTTTTATTTTTCCCTTGTTCTCCCCCCCCCCCCCCCTTGTTCTTCTTTTAGAGAGAGAGGAAGAGAAAGAGAGAAACATCAGTTGCTTCCCATACATGTCCCGACCAGGGATCAAACCCACAACCTAGGTATGTGCCCTGACCAGAATCGAACCTACAACCTTTCATTTATAAGATAATGCTTCAACCAACTGAGCCACACCAGCCACAGCATGAGTTTACCATTCTTAAAGCTTATGCTGCAGTCAAGTGGCAGCCATGGCATGTAGGAACTAAAATTCCAAAAAATGACCCAGTGTCTTTCTGGCCTGAAGAAAAAGAGGACAGAGCCAGCACAACCATAGTCTCCAAAAAGTAAAGATCGAATCCTAAAAAAGAGAGGGGGGGAAAAAAGCGAATTCCCAACTCTTGCATAAATCTCTACCCAAGAGTTTTGGCTGAGCCCCAGAGCACACATTTACAGGACACAGCCCCAGGGCAGTTTGCAGCTGAGGTCAAAAGAATCAAATTGAGATTTGAACAGCTGCCAACCTCAGGTAAGAGAAAGTTTTCACTTTCAGTCCAATCCGATTAATGGCTTACTAAAATAAGGAAGTCAACTCTTTGGAGGAACAAGGAAGAAACCAAAATTCCCACAAATAACATTCACAATATCCATAATATAATCTGAAGTTCCAAGACAATGAAAATGTGACCAATGGCAAGGTTCACCAAGAGAGGCCAATCTCAAGATGACCCAGATAGTGAGGTTTCAGATAAGGACATTAAAGCAAATACGATAACTATGCTCAATGAAGTAAAGAACATATGATCATCTACACTAATAAAAGAAAAACATGCAAATTGGTGTCACTCTGCTACGCCCACCAGCCGATCAGGACGGGTATGGAAATTAACCCAACAAAGATGGCGGTTAATTTGCATATGCAGGCACGAAGCAAAGACTGAAGACTGAAGACGACTGAAGACTGAAGAGGTTTGGCTTCTCCACTGCAGCCGGAACAGAGAAGCCAAGCCTCGCTGTGGCTAGAGCGGAGAAGCCAAGCATCACTGCTGCGGCCGGAGCGGAGAAGCCAAGCCTCGCTGCTGCGGCCCGAGCGGAGAAGCCAGGCACAAATGAGCTTGCTGCTTGGCTTCTCGGCTGCGGCCGGACCAAAGGCCTGGGTCTCGGGTGCCGGAGGAAAACTGGTGCCGGCAGCCAGGGGAAGTAAGGCCTATTGCGCAAATCTTCATGCAACAGGCCTCTAGTCCTATATAATAAAAAGCTAATATGCAAATGGTCATAATGCCCTCACGCTGTCACGCCATAACGGCTCAGACACTCAAAACTGGGGAGAGAGGAATGGGGACAGGCCAGGCACAAATGAGCTCGCGAGAGAGGAATGGGGACCAGCAAGGCTATGGCACGGGAGAGAGACAAGCCATACGCCCCGCGGTCCAGGGTGCCAGCGGCTGGGGCTGTGGCCTGGGAAAGGGACAAGCTGCCTGCCCGTGGTCCCGGGCGCCAGCGGCTGGGGCTGCAGCCCGGGCACCTGCGGCTGCAGACTGGGCGAAGCTGCCCACCCAAGGTTCCCTGCAGCTGCGGCCGGCCCAGGAGAAGCTGACCCAGGTCCTGGGTGCCTGCGGCCTGCCAGAGCGAGGGAAGCCCGGGTCCTGGGTGCCTGCGACCAGCTGGAGGGAATCCTGGGTCCCAGTTGCAGGGCGAGGCAGAGGTGGTTAGGGGCGATCAGGCCAGCAGGGGAGCAGTTAGGGGTGATCAGGGTGGTAGGGGAGCAGTTAGGGGATATCAGGCAGGCAGGCAGAGGGATTAGGGGCGATCAGGAAGGCAGGCCAGCGAGCAGTTAGGAGCAAGTGATCCCGGATTGTGAGATGCAATTGGACACCCCCCCAAGGAGTCCCAGATTAGAGAGGGTGCAGGCCGAGCTGAGGGAGCTCCCCCCACCCACCCCCTTGTGCATGCATTTCATGCACCAGGCCTCTAGTTATAAATAAAAAGACTAGAGATTTCAGACACACACACACACACACACACACACACACACACAAAATAACAAGTGGAAAGTAATTATTTGAAATCTAAAAATAATTATTGGATGGGTTTAGAAAAGAATGGAGACATGATAAAGGAGAAGAGTCCATGAATTTGATAACAAATCAAAGAAATAATTCAATTTGATAAAGAGAAAAGAGATTAAAAGAAAATGATCAGGACTTTAGAGACGTAAGAGAAGATATTTAAAAGTTTAAGATAGGCATAATAAGAGAACAGGGAGGAAAAAAACTGATGAAATAATGGCCAAAAATTTCACAAATGTGGTGAGATATAAAAGTGACCCCAAACTTAGGCACATCACAGTCACACTTCTGACAACCAAAAATACAGAGAAAACCTTGAAAGTGCACAGATAAAGAAAAACATTACATATAGAACATTTCAAATTAATGAGGACTTGTCATCAGAAACTATGGATGTCAGGAGATGTGGGAACACATCTTTACAGTAAGGGTGAGGGCAAATAAAAATATCCTTCAAGAATAGAGATGAAATACCTTTTCAAATTAGAAAAAACAAAAAAGTTTGTCATCAGCAAAACTGTAGTACAGTGAATACTAAAATTAGATCTTCAAGCTGAAGGAAATGTTATCAGAGAAAAACTTGGATCTTAAAGAAGGAATGAGCACCTGACATAGTAAAAATAAAATATTATTTTTTCCTTTTAACGTCTTTA
The DNA here is from genome assembly GCF_000412655.1 of Myotis brandtii. Taxonomy (NCBI): domain Eukaryota; kingdom Metazoa; phylum Chordata; class Mammalia; order Chiroptera; family Vespertilionidae; genus Myotis; species Myotis brandtii. The sequence goes on from NW_005359149.1 coordinate 969,555, forward strand.
AAAGTTTTTTATATAAAAATTATAACATTCTCTCATAGGAGTTATAATGTACTTAGATATACATATGACAACACAACATAAAAGAAGGCAGGGGTGAGGGTAACTAGGTCTATAAGGTCACAAGATTCCTGTGTTTTATGTGAAGTGGTACAATATTAACTCTAAATAGAGCTTGAGAAGGTAATTGCGTGTATTAACACCCTTAGAGAGGCTTTAAAAAGCAAAGGCACCGCCGTGGCCGGGTCACTCAGTGGGTTCGAGTGTCGTCCCATACACCAAAAGGTTTCAAGTTCGATTACCAATCAGGGCATATACCTAGGTTGCTGGTTTGATCCTGGGTTGGGATGCATATGGAAGGCAGCTGACTGATGTTTCTCGCTCCTCTCTCTCTCTCTCTCTCTCTCTCTCTCTCTCTCCTCCCCCCCTTCTGCCCTTCCTCCCCCTTCTTCTCTCTAAAAAAAAAAAAATCAATAAAAACATGTGAGGATTTTAAAAAAAATCAGAGGCATCACTAAAAAGCCAACTAATAAGTTAAAATGGAGTCCTAAGAAATAGCCAAATCCAAAAGAAAGAACAGAAGTAGTCTAACAGAATTCATATAAAAGAAAAAAAAGAAAAGAAATAAATTAGCAGACCTAAATCTAGCCATATGATAAAACATTCCATTTTTGTCTAGGGAGGAAGACAAACAGAGAAGCAATCAAATAGATACTATTCCTTTCAATGAAAACACACCTCATTGCTCTGTGAGTTCATAAAGTTCATGTTTTTGCTCTTCTTGAATAAGACAGTTATTATATTTGGGTTTGGTGGGGGGGGATGGAAACATTGTGATTATACTTACACTTTAAACAAAAAACATATAGTACTGTATCACTGTAAAAACTGCATACAAAGGTTTTTAGTTTGTTTTTATAGTACCCATTAGGCTCATAAGTCAGTACCAATAAAGCAGCTTCTACATAACTATCAAGTAGGTTTTAGTGGATTTTTGCTGATTACCTAACACAATTTGCTATTTAAAAACAGCTGTGTGAGCAATTACTATTCTTAACTTAATTCCACAAACAATTCTATTCATTTCCTGTAATGAGGCCCGTGTACTCCCTGTGTTGAAGTCTTAGTCCATTAATTCCTGTAATGGCAACACACTCTGCCTCTCTCAGAGAAACTCCGTAAAAAATTTTCCTTCATATTTCCCTATAACTAAAAATCTCTTCCTCATATACAATTCAAGCCATCACTCTTTTTCCCACAAAACAAAAATTTACATTGACCACCTTCACTCCTTACAATTTACCGGTACTCATTCATTCATTGACGAATCTCTTGCTACTATCTAGCCTCTTCCCAGACCATACCAAGACATATAAAAAGCATTTGTTTACAGGATAAAAATGAACTCTTTCAAGTTGTCAAACGTTATCATAAAATACAGAAGCCCTCTCTTGGTCTTCATTTCTTAAATCTCTATAACCAGAGTTCAGCAAACTTCTCCTGTAAATGACCAGTCAGTAAATATTATAGGCTTTATGGGCCATGCACTCTCCTTACCAACTATTCAACTCTACTACTGTAGCACAAAAGCAGCCCTAGGCAATATGTAAACAAATAAAAGTAGCTGTTTGCTAATAAAACTTTATTTACAAAAATAGGTGATAAACCATGGGCCCTATTTTGCTCACCCCTTTGGTACTTATGGTATCCAATCTGATTAACTACCTTACCTCTCTAATATTTACTGACATCAACCATTGGATCTCTAATTACTACTTCCTTTTGTGTGTGGAAAAAACTGAAAGTACCTGCTCTTCATCCCATGTTCTTCTCAGTTTATGCTCTACCCATTGGACTACTCATTTAATTTTATGATTTTGACTGTCCCCTCTGAATGATCAGTTTCCAAATGTACATTCCCAGCCTTAAACTCAGTTCTGTATTTTGGTACTTAAATCACTAAATTTCTGCTGGAAGCTTTCATTTGGTTCTCCTGTTGTCACCTAAAACTCATCATATCTAAAACCAAACTCTTCATCTCTTCCTCACATGCCTTTGGGCCCGAATTATTAATATTTCTAATACTGCAGGTAGTATTATAAAATACAGGGGTGGGCAAAGGTAGGTTTATAGTTGTGAGTATGTGAAACAGTTTATTTTTGTATTGTTATTTATTAATTATTGTATTATTTATTTGCATTATTTCTTATTATTATATTATTGTCATTATTTTATATCCTTACTTAGGATTTATCTTTTAGGTAATGATGGCTGGTAATTTAACCTATTTTTGCCCACCCCTGTATAATATTTCAGGTCGACCAGACTTGCAAATTGGCATCATCTTTGATTATCCCTTCACTTCTCCTTCTACACATTCTATACTGAGTGTTCCTTATGAATGTCTCCTGAAGCAGCGTTTCCATTCCTACTGGCACCTTTTATTCAGAGCTTCTGTGGTATCCTACTTAGACTCTTTTGCTAGAGTCTATCTGAATCTTCCTAAAACACTATTTCATAATACTTCACCTGCTTGTAATATCCTGCCAATGTAATCTTCCTAAAACAATCCTTCAAAACACATTACCCATAGATTTAAAAAGTAAGCACATCCAATACCCACTGCCAATAGATTAATTCCCAAATTCTTCAATTTGAAATGGAATATTTACTCACCTGTTTTACAAATGTTTATTGTAAATTATGCTAGGTTCTGTCCCTCCTATGTTTAAAGCCTCTGAAAACCCAGTTACAACTGCCTCTCCTCTTCCAACCCTAATAGTCAAAAACACTAATTGCCTACTGTGGCATACATACTGTCATAGTCTAGAGAGAATTCTAGGTACTGATGATACAGCCGTGCATAAGACACAGTCTGCCTTCAAAATGTAACTCAGTGTCTTACCATTCAAACTTTCAACTGTAATGATGAGGCATAATCTTTACATATAGTATCATTCATGAAAATTTCATTGCTCTAACGATTCCTCTTAGTACACTTCTATAGTTAATAAAGTCTTAATAGTTTAATGCTCACTTTAAATTCCACCTCTGCTGTAAAACTTGCCAAACCTCCCTAATCCTTATTAGATTCTCTTTCATACTTGTATCATACTTATAAATCTATGTCAAACAGCATAGAAGTTATATTGTTCTAAGTAAACACTATTCAATATGTGGTCTCAAATTAGTTAAGAGCAAAGACCACATTCAGTTCTTATTCTGTATCACCTACAGTGCTGAACACACAGCTGAAGGTTAATAAAAAACTTTTTTATACAAAATGACACTGCTAATTAAGGAAAGGTGTTTTTTTAGTAGCAGCTATACCTTTACACTTATCTACTTATATTCACTCTCCCAGTTCCATTGGTGAACAGTATGACTATGTAAGAAGCCTTCATAAAGGATATAAATGATAACCAAAGCACAAAACCCCTGGAAGACACTCAAGTGAATTACCTGACATTAGCATGCTCTAATGAAATGAACTAATATTCTCTGGTTCACACTCACGTATATTTATTACAGTAACATGTAAGCAAAAATTACTGCCATGTACAGATTTTTAAATTTTGAACTCTCATAACTGTCTAACTCTTAAAAAACAATTTAAGTCATTTTAAAACATCTACAATTTATGAAGATGGATAATTACATCCACAAACTACCACAGCATCCAACTTTTGTAGGTATTAAAACTATTTGGATATTGCCTATGTAAATAAAGCATAACACTCTTGAAATCTCTAATTCGGAATACTTTTTGTTTAATACTTTTTGTTTGTTAGATAATAGAGGACTACTTATCAAAAATATACCTGAAATTAAAGACATACATTAAAAATGACTTCTTTTAACAGACTATAATTTTGACATAAAAATAAAATCTGCACCTAAAATCTTACATGTGGCCTGTGGACATGTAAAATGGTAAACTGAGCAATTGGCAGTTTCTTAAAAGACAAAAATACATATACCCTGACACAACAATACTACCACTAGCTATTTACCCAAGAAAAAGTGATAAAAACAATGTCCTTTAATTAAGAACAGTATTCATAATAGTTAAAACTGGAAACAATCTAGGTAACTATCAGTAATTTAAAAAAGGATAGATAAAAGAACTGTGGTTTACACATTCAATGCAATACTGTTCAACAAAACAAAAAACAGACCAGAGGTAAATGCAACAACATGCATAAATTTTAAAAATATTATGCTTAATGAAAGAAATCAGATATAAAAAATGAATTCCCATTTATATATTGATCTAAAATAGGAATAAAACCAAAATCATAGTGATAAAAATAAAGACTGGTAGTTTATTGGGTAGACAGTTGACTAGGAAGGAGTATGAGGGATCTTTATGGGGTGAGGAAAATGTTTTACAAGTATAAAGAAAACAACAAATGTTCAGTGACCATTTTCCTGGGGTTATTCAATTGAAAATAACAACTATAAACTAAACAAAAAATTTAAAAACAATAATTTAAAGGCAAGGAAGTAAAAACAAAAGCAGGCAGACAGTGGAGAGGATCTGATCAGTGAAAAAACAAATCCAGACACACTGGCTAAGATCCAAATCTATAGGGTTTGTCCAATGAGGACACCGCCCAGTCAACATTGCATGTGGTAGATGAACAAACAGAAAGCCACTGTCTTCTTTGCTTAAAGAACCAGAAAATAGGATTTGGGAATTCCAGTGTGGCTGGAAAGTAAGGAGGGAATCATAGAAAGGAGAAAGCCTCAGTTTCCTCATCTCTGAAAATCAGATAACATTGGCTCTGCTTCCTTAATTGAGACTAAAGTGCCTGGAAAGCATCTTGCATGTAGTAAGTTCCAAGTGTTTTACAATTATCTACCCTCACAAAACCATTCCCCTGCAATGTTTCAGTGGTTGTTTTAAAAGATTAAGGTAACACATGCCAGAAAATATAATTATGTCTCTGCTTTCTACAATTCTAATTATATGTTTCCACAATTTAACAGTTTGTATTCAATACTTAATTATTGAAGATCTACTATGAGTAAGGAACCATACTTTGTCATTCACTTCGCACTTATTTGCTTTACACACCTTCTGTGTGGTAGGCGAACAGCATTACAAATGACCAGGCAAATTAAAGTCAATAAAACAGATGTTTCCCCGCGCCCCATATACTCCTTTACATTTTATATCCACTGACCTCATGGGCATAATTTGTGTGGAAAACATAACAAATCTGTGAACTTTTGAAAACACTATATTTCCAAGCTGAAGATGTTGCCCTAAAAATAGTCCTAAAAGAAACTAATCTAAAAATCCCATGTGACTGAAGTCAGAAAGAAAAGCTTTAATTCTTACAAAGTAAAATGAAAGATGTATTTAATTTTGGCTAGGAAATATGTAAAAGCAAGACTAATGCAAAATCAGAATAGATAGAAGAAAATTTAGTAAGGTGAATCAGTCACAAATCTGGAACTCTCTATGAGCATGACGATTCATTCAACAAACAGAAGTGTAGCCCTGGAAGAGTTTCTCTAATAAACAAAACATTGATTAAAATAAAAATAATTAAATGACAATGTAGCAAATGTTAAACTGCACTTTATTTTTAAAATCCATAGGAAAATTCTTAAACAATAAAAAATTTTAAACTCAGCAGAATCATGTCCCTCATTATTATATAGATCCTTATAATAAAAGAGTAATATTCAAATTAACCATCACTTCGCAATAAAGATGGCAGCACCCACAGCCAATAAGGAGGAAATATGCAAATTGACGCGACAAAGATGGTGGCGCAGGCCAGAGCCACAGAGCCAGCCAGAGAGAGGGCGGGAAGGCTTGGTGTCCTGGGTCGCCCCAGAGACCCAGGAATGGGGCTAGGGGCGATCAGGCCAGGAGGGGAGGGCAGTTGGGGGTGAGAAGGCCAGTAGGGGGTAGTTGGGGGCAAGCAGACTGGCAGACAGAGTGGTTAGGGGCGATCAGGCAGGCAGGCAGGTGAGTGGTTAGGAGCCAGCAATCCTGGATTGCGAGAGGGATGTTCGACTGCTGGTTTAGGCCCGATCTGGCAGTCGGACATTCCCCCAAGAGGTCCCAGATTGGAGATGGTGCAGGCCGGGCTGAGGGACAAACCTCCCCCCTGCACAAATTTTGTGCACCAGGCCACTAGTTTAATATAATGTGTTATGACTCATGTCTAGATTTCTAAGATGCAATGATACTATTTCTCACTTTCTCCTCCTTGTTAAAGGATTTGCAGTAGCACTTAACATCTCTGCTTTTTCACTTTTCCAATTTAATTTAAAAGCTTTTTCTTTGTTTCCAATTTGAAGCCCATCTAATATGAATGTAAATCATTCTACCTTGTTTCTTTTTATCTATTAAGCTTCTTTTCTTAATCCTCCAGATTAAGAAAATGTTTTTAAGAGATAATTAAGAGAATATGTTTTTATTGATTTGATAGAGAGCAAGGAAGGGAGAGAGAGAGAGAGAGGGAGAGAGAGAGAGAGAGAGAGAGAGAGAGAAACATTAATGTGTGAGAGAAACATAGACTGGTTGCCTCTCATATGTGCCCCAACCGGGAATCTAAGCTGCAACCTTTTGGTATGCAGGAGGACACTCCAACAGACTGAGCCACCTGGCCAGGGCCTAAGCATTATTTTATTTAAGTATGTTTTTTGTTATGTATAATTCAAATGCAATAACGAAGACTTCAAGAAATTCAGTATCTTTTATTTCACTGACATTAAATGTACTTAAAATTTCTCCAAAGAATATATGTAAGTGTCCAACGGGTCTATAAAGATTATCAACATAATAATCAAGAAAATGTAAATCAAAACCACAATTAGACATCACCTCATACCTATTAGGCTGGTCATAATAGAAAACAAACAAACAAACAAAAAATAAGTGTTAGAGAGGATGTGAAGAAATTAGAACACTTCACACTGTTGGTGAGAATGTAAAATGGTACAGCCACTACTGGAGGGTCCTAAAAATAATAAAAATCGAACTACCACAAGATCCAGCAATCCCACTTCTAGGTACTTATAAAAAAAAAATGAGGCCGGGATCTCAAAGATCCCTCCCTCCCCCCGACTCTTGTGCATTGCAGCATTTTCATAATAGCCAACATGTAGAAACAGCATAAATATCCATTGATAATGGATAAAGAAAATGCAGTATGCTCATACAACGAAATACTATTCAGCCTTTAAAAAAAGAAATCCTGTCCTTATACTAAATGAAATAAGCCAGTCACAGAAGGATGATTACTGCATGATTCCACTTATATGAGATACTAAAGTAGTCAAATTCAAAGAAGCAGAAAGGAGAATGGTGATTGCCCAGGGGCTAAGGGATGGGGATGGGGAGCTGTTCAATGGTAGGAGTTTCAGTCATGTAATATAAAGAAGTTCTAGAGATCTGCTGTACAACACTGTGCATACAGTTAACAACTCTGTATATGCACTTAAAATTTTGTTAGGAGGGTACATTTCATGATAATGTGTTTTTTACCACAATTAAGTAAAAGAAAACTGAATAATTCATAAGAAAGAACATTCATATGTAAATAATACCATCCAATGGAGGGGGGAGAGAAGTAACTTTGAAATACAGAAAAGTGATGCCCATTTTTTATACCTTTTTATTTCTGTAAGAATATTTCATTCCTTAACTTAATCTTTAAAATGGAAGCTTCCTACTTGTGTTTCCCTTCACCCATGGCCATCTGATAAGCCACAATGAAGCTAGATCCACAACTAGCTAGAGATTCATTTATTTTATTCCCTGTCAAAAAATAAGGTAAAAGGCATTTTTTGTAATTACATAAATGCCACACAGACAAGGACTGTAAAATGGCAATTACTAGCATATTCACAATATAAAATATGCTGCAAACATACTGAGAAATGAATTCTAACTATGGGCCCCAATCCAAAACCTTAAAAAAACATGTGTTTAGTAAACTTTTGATTTAATGGTCATATCTTCTTCTGATGTCACCCAAAATAACTTTCATGAATATGAAGAAAGATAGTACACTAGTAATGGGATTAACTAAACAATAAATGGATTTTAACAAAAGTGAAAGGTAGCATTGTTCATAGAAACTAAATGGCTACTGTAAATTTCGAAAGACCATTTTCTCTAAAAAAAAACACAAACTCAATTACTTTTACTTTTGTGTAAGATGTCTTTTGTATTTTAACTCCAAACAGTTGCCAAAATAAGCCCATTTACATGTGATGCCTGTCAACTAACAAATTTACATTTGGATTTTATTGGCTTTGTACCCTGCATTCTGTTCTCTTTGTGCCATTGTTGTTTTTAGGTTTGGCAGTAGCTCTAGATCTTTGTTTAACTTAGTTCCTTTGTCTAACTTCTGCAGTATATACACATTATAAAGTTTGCATGAAACAACATTTTAGGTTCCACTGCCACAAATTCCCACCATGGCAAAGGCTTGAAAATTATTATTATGTGGATCCAAAAGGAATAAACACAAACACAGCACCTAATTTCTCTACCTGAAGATGTAAAAAGCAAGAGAAAGAGCTGTTTGGTTCAACAACCTAATCTAATAAAAGACAAACATGGTAATTAACCATACCTCCGACACGCTTCCCATTGGCTAATCAGGGAGATATGCAAATTAACTGCCAACCAAGATGGCGGCCGACAGCCAGGCAGCTGAAGCGAACAGGAGGCAGAAGTGCCCCTGAGGTGCCAGGGGTCCCAGCCCCACACCAAGCCCCCCTGCCAAGGTTCCAGTGCCAGAAAGAGAAGTCCCCATAAGTTCTGGGTGTAAAACCAGCAGGGATTGTGGCTGAGTGACACAGAGGCTGCTGGAGTCCCAGGTGTTCTCTTAAAGGGCCGGCACATGAACTTACTCAAACTCACTCATTCTGAGCTCCAGGGCTGGGGCAGTGGCTCAAAAGGCACATCAGGGACATTCAGGGAGGAACTGAAGTGTCTGGCATCAGAGTGGGAGCTGAAGAGCTAGCCTTCTCCCAGAAAGAAGTGCTGGCAGAGGCCATTGCTCCTCTGCTGAGCCACCACTACACCACAGAGCCAGCAGGCGGGAGCCCGATCTGAGTCTCTGTCAACCTGGCCAACACTGTTTGCCCCATCTTGATGACTCCCTGAGACCCCGCCCCATCCAACTTACACACCCACCTAAGCCATTTCCATCCTAAAATCTCTTAAAGGTTCACAAACCCCACACAAGCAGCATCTGGTCAAGGCATGCCATATACTTTTTGCTAAGTGGCTCCAAGCTGGGCACTAGCAGCAACTGGCCACAGTACATAGTTTGATCTTTCTTAGGCTCCTCCAAGCCCACCACAAGTAGCAGCCATCTGCAGATTGTTTTGTAGGTCATGCTGGGTAGCCCTGGCAGGGTACAGGTGGCAGCTGATTTTGGCCTGCCCCTCCAGGTAGGCCCCAGAGCCAGCACAACTGGTGGTCAGCTTCAGACCATGCAAGTTCACCACTCAAATACTACCCCAAGTGACACATTCAAGGGGTGAACTCTTCGGGCATCAGGGCTCTGGTGAAGTGATGAGTATTGCTCTATCAGGTCAGCCCCTGCACAACAGCTCCCCATTGTGGTTGCAACTAATCCTCGCAGCCAATCAGCCTGGGGATAAATTCCTTCCATTGACCTGTCCAAAGCAATCAAGGTTCCATTATAACAAGAGGGGGCACACAACCCACACAGGGGGCGCACCAGTGCGGTGATCAAGGAGGCTCCTCCACTGGGCCCTCCAGGATTACTAATACAATAGGCCACTCTACCAAGACCAGGATATACAGCAGCTCTACCGAATACAAAGAAACAAACACATCAATGCATCCAAAATGATGAGACAAAGAAACATGTCCCAAATGAAACAACAGAACAAAACTCCAGAAAAAGAACTAAAAAAATGGAGAGAAGCAATCTACCAGATGCAGAGTTCAAAACACAGGTTATAAGCATGCTCAGTGAGAACTTCAACAAAAAGATAGGAAACATAAAAATAGAGGTAGGAATCATAAAAAAATAACCAATCAGAAATGAAGACTAAAAGAACTGAAATTAGAAATACATTACAGGGAATCAACAGCAGAGTAGATAAAGCAGAGGGTCAAATTAGCAATTAGAGAGAAAAGGAAGCAGAAAACACCCAATCTGAATGGAAAAAAAGAATTTTAAAAAGGTGATAGTTTAAGGGACCTCTGGGTAGCATGACAACATTCACATCATAGGGGTACCAGAAGGAAAAAAGAGGAAGCAAGGAAATGAAAACCTAGTTGAAGAAATAATGACAGAAAACTTCCCTAACCTGAAGGAAAAAGACACGCAAATCCAGGAAGCACAGACTGCCAAACAAGATGAACCCAAAGAGGCCACACCAAAACACATCATGATTAAAATGCCAAAAGTTAAAGACAAAGAGATAATCTTAAAAGCAGCAAGAGAAAAGCATAAGCTTCCATGAGACTATCAGCTCATTTCTCAACAGAAACTTTGCAGGTCGAAAGGACTAGCACAAAATATTTAAAGCTATGAAAAGCAGGGATTACTCTACCCAGCAAAACTATCATTTCTAATCAAAGGACAGTTAAAGAGCTTCCCAGCCAAGAAAAAGCTAAAGGAGTCTCTATGACAACACTGATCACCACCAAACCAGTATTGTAAGAAATATTAAAATGACTTATTTAAGGGGAAATAAAGAACACATAAATATAATAAAATGAAAATAACTATATACCTATCAATAATCACTTTAATATAAATGAAATAAATGTTCCAATCAAAAGACAGAGGGTGACTGAATGGATTAGAAAACAAGACCCATATATATATGCTGTATACAAGAGACACACCTCAGGTCAAAAGATACTGAAAGTAAAGTCATAATAAAATATAGTTCATGTAAATGGAAATTTTAAAAAGCTGGGGCAGCAATATGTGTATCAGACAAAATTGACTTTAACACAAAAGCTATAGTAAAAGGCAAACAAATACACTACATAATGATAAAGGGAGTAACCCAACAAGAGGATATAACTCCTGTAAACATTTATGCACCCAACAGAGGAGCACCTAAATATATAAAGCATATCTTATCCTATATAATAAAAGAGAAACATGCAAATTAGCCATCCCTCCGCTATGCTCAAGCCACGCCAAGCCCACAAGCCACGCCCACAAGCCAATCAGAATGACTATGCAAATTAACCCAACAAAGATGGCGGTTAATTTGCATATGCAGGTGTCAGGCGCCCCAGCAGGCGACAGCGACAGCGCCTGCGGCCGCAGGCTCCCAAGACCTTCTCCAGCCCCGGGAGGCGAGGCTATAGCCACACCCGCAGGCTTCTGGGACCTTGCCAGCAGAGAGCAGGAGGTTTGGAGGACTTGGCAGAGCAGGAGACAGCTGGACATAGAACAGAGCGAGAGAGAGGGCAGCTTGGAGGGCGCAGCTCCCTCTGTCCCCCCAGCTTCCTCATCACAGCTGTGGAAACTGACAGCAGGGAGGAGGAAGTCCCACCTCCACAGAATCAGCCAGAATCAGCCTTTGGTCAGACAGCTCTCAGCAGCCTGATAGCCAGGACTCTCATTCACCTGCATCTCAGACCATGACAGTAGAGAGGTGGGACTATGTCTAAAGAACAACTGTTGATACAACGTAGCTCTGCTGCCGAAAGATGCCGGCGTTATCGACAGAAAATGTCTGCAGAGCAGCTTGCATCTGATCTCGAAAGAAGGCGGTGCCAGCGACAGGATGTATCTGAACACCAGCTACTGGAAAAACGTCGCTCTGATGCCGAAAAACACCGGCGTTATCAACAGAAAATGTCTAAAGACCAAGGTGCCTTTGAAATTGAAAGAAGGCGGTGGCGACGACAGAATATGCCTAGAGAACAGTCATCAACAAGTACTACCAATACCGGTAGGAACTGCCTTCTCAGCGAAAATGGAGTACATGAGGATGCAATCCTCGAACATAGTTGTGGTGGAATGACTGTTCGATGTGAATTTTGCCTATCACTAAATTTCTCTGATGAAAAACCATCCGATGGGAAATTTACT
>NW_005359149.1:982337-982725 GCF_000412655.1 Myotis brandtii
GGGAACAGATATTGCATTAAGACTCAGAGACAACAGTGTAATCGACAATAATACTAGACAAAATGTAAGGACACGAGTCACACAAATACAGTATTATGTATGGATTTCATCTCTCTGTGCAGGACACATTCAATCCTATTTTAAATGCAGGAAACCTTAACTCAACAGTTTATGGTGGATTCATATTAAAAAATGGAAGTCAATTGGATAAATTTCATCAAAGCAAACCAATCTAAGCTGAGAGTTGAAAAATATAGTGGTTTGATGGATTATCTCAAATCTAGATCTGAAAATGACAATGTGCCGATTGGTAAAATGATAATACTTCCATCATCTTCTGAGGGTAGTCCCAGAAATATGCAGCAGCGATATCAGGATGCTATGGCAA
>NW_005359149.1:982833-987768 GCF_000412655.1 Myotis brandtii
TTTGGCAAAGTAATAGCTAAAATTCATGTCATTGATTTCAGAAACGCAGACTGCCTCACGCTCACATATTATTGATATTAGATAGTGAGTCCAAATTACGTTCCTCTAATTAATTCCCTTTCAATGTGCACGAATTTCGTGCACCGGGCTACTAGTATATACAAAAGATTCATCATGAAGTTCATGTCTAATTTTAACATATTAAAAGCTGAGTAATCAAAGATGAGCTCCTGACCCTCTCCCCTGTGGCATTCAAAGCCATATTTGTTTGGCTGCCAAAATGCCCATCTTTCTCTTTAGCACTGTTTTCTTCCAATGTATTTTTAGTCCTATCTAATACAGAAGTACTTAATGTCAGGTAAAGTCTCCTGCCTCAAACTCTTTATGTAACTCTGAAAATGATAATTTACTTTGTTAAACTCAATACTTAAGAATTTCATTATAGGTTCACATAAGTGGATCATGCAATGGATCAATATTTTAAAAAGGATTTATACAATATTATGAGTTTGAACTTCAGTACTCCATGGAAAAATGTTCAAATGTGCATGGATATCCCACATAAGCAGAGAATTTGACTGTAATAACCTTCACAAACCCATCTACCTAATAATAAATAAACTCAATTGCTTTCATATTCATATTATGAGTAAATTAATTACCCTAAATGCAATTTTTCATCATAATCAAGGCAGCAAAACCATTAAGAATATTCAGAAGAATCTTATTGGCTCTGAACTGTGTTTTCTGTATTTACATCTGATCATGAGATATTCTCCATGTTCTCAGAACTCATAGCCCTTCAAAAATAAATAAATCATAGGGTTAAGACCTTATTTGAAAGGGCTTTTATCTCCTACTGAATACCAGCTTAAAAACAGCTGTTCTTTCATTCAAAAGTTCAGCTCCTTTTAACATCATTTCTGCAGGAAAGGAAAGCCAGTAAAGCTATTTTACACAAAGTCAAACTCCTACTATTCTGCCAATTCTTATGGAACCCCTTTCCATCTGTTCCCTGACATTTCATTCAGGTTATGCACTTGCCAAAGAGCTTTCTTTGGATACTGAATCCACTGGTGAAGACAAATGGCGGAAAAAATCAGTTTACTTAAATATTATTAATTTAAATTATGAAAAGTCACCATGCATTATGTCAAGATAGGCTCTACAATCAAACACATAATCCATGTTATAAACAAACAGGAGAATCTAGACCAGTGATGGGGAACCTTTTGGGCTCGGTGTGTCAGCCTTTTGAAAAACCCTAACTTAATTCTGGTGCCATGTCACATATAGAAATTTTTTGATATTTGCAACCATAGTAAAACAAAGGCTTATATTTTTGATATTTATTTTATATATTTAAATGCCATTTAACAAAGAAAAATCAACCAAAAAAGTGAGTTCGCGTGTCACCTCTGACACGCGTGTCATAGGTTTGCCATCACTGATCTAGACTGAGCAAAATTTAATGGTTCAGAATTTTTTGCTACTTGGTTGCTTTAAAATTTTATACTATGATGAAAAGATAATAAATAAGAATCAATATAATTATGTTTTCATGGAGAGAAGATAACTTCTCAAAAGAAAATAATATCCTGAAGAGAAGTTTGGAAATCATTTTGCAATAGCTTATAAAGTATTTTAATAACAAAAGTTCTTATTTGGGGAATAAAGTGTAACAGAATACTTACTGATTCCATGCTTCAGTAGTTATTGAAGAAGCTTTTCAAAAAAAGATTTAAATAATTTTTAAGCAAAAGTTAAAATATTAGATCAAAGAGTAATAAAGTTAATCAATATAAAGAATTTACTATGTCTGGATGAGAACCAACGGTGACTTTTGACAAACTCAAATAACTGATTACTAATTGATTAGTAGCTACTGTGTCAGAGGACAGGCAGATTAGTAACTCTACTTGTCCTTCAGGAGGTCCAGGAGCAAGCCTGAACTGTACAGATAAAATGGTCTCATGACCAGAAGAAAATGACAGTCTGAACTGTCTCTCTACCTGTCTCTCTACTCTACCCTATTTTCACACTGGAAACCTTGACCTTCTACTGCATACCCACCCCATCTAATAGGTAGCTTGTACTATTCCTTAAAATCTGAAGAGAAAGACATTTTCAGAACTATTCTGGTTTTGAAAAGATGGTCTTAATCTTAGGATGTGTAAGTATAATGTAAAATGGAATCCTTAGGCATAATTTATTTTTTTCCTTTTTAAAGACTTTAAAAATTCTATGATATTCAAAAAACAAGAATCTAAATTATGATGAAATACAAGGTATTTTTTTTTGTCCTCGTTAAAGTTTTGACAGACAAATCAACCAAAAACAGGGAAAACATTTACTGAAACAGATGGAAAGGTGGGTTCCACAAATAATTAGTGAAGATAAATAACATGGATGGGGAAGCTAAGTTAAATGGCTGGGTATGTAAATGGCAATGAAATTACTCTGGCCAACAAAATACTAAGACTGCTGATGGAATATTTCTTACCACTTCATAAAGGGGGTAAGATGAGTTTCAATATGGAAAATATGTAAGAAAAAACAACCCAAGCTCTGTTCCTAAAGTAGCAGCTTCCTATTAAAGATAACAAAAATACTTTTTAAAAGAATAAAAATACTTTAGATAAACTCCAAGGCTTTGCCCTTTTCCTTTTATTGCCATACATGTTATATTTTAATTGTCCTTTTTTAATTGAGGGGAGGACATGCTTTGGAAGGAATGAAGACATGAGAATACATTTCCATACAGGTGATTCACCTCTAGAAACCTGAATCAGCGGATTCCTCCAAACTAACCTCAGAGTAGTACCCAGACACTTTTCTATTATTGACAGCTTTCCATAACCCAGGCTCCTAATCAGACGTTGTGAGTTAACAACTATTAACCCCTTTCCAATACAATTAAAATATACATTTTTATCTTAACTTTGTTTTTGCTCAAATGTATGAAAATAGTTTATTTTAAAGACTGTTTTGTAATTAAAACCCCCTTTCCCTAGAAATCCATCAAGTAGTTTTAAACATGGCTTATATCATATTACAGTGTTGACTTTGATATGCCATATGATTTGGTTCAATAATACACACGTTTAACTAGAGATTGAAGTTGTTCCTGAGTAAGGAATATTGAGTTTTCTGCCATGTCTAATTAAATCACATGTGTATGCAAGCATGAGTATGTGTAGGAGATCAACAACATATCCATAAGAATGAAGGGTGGAAATCAGTACTAAAATGGATTCTACCTTTCAGTTATTTTGCCCATTAAAACCAGGGTTATTTCTTGCAGCATCAGAGAATCAAAGAAATGGAACACATGCACCTAAGAAATTGAACAATTTTCCAAAGTAGTCAAAATAGCTACCAAAAGCCAATATGATCAGAAGAATATGACAGTCTGAACTGTCTCTCTACCTGTCTCTCTACTCTACCCTATTTTCACACTGGAAACCTTGACCTTCTACTGCATACCCAACCCATCTAATAGGTAGCTTGTACTATTCCTTAAAATCTGAAGAGAAAGACACAGGGGCAGCTATTCTGGTTTTGTTACTTTAGATTTTTATCACCTCACAACCATCAATTTAAGAAAATGAACACATTTTAAATTTTCACTTTTTTGTCCAGGGGAAAACAATTGACCTTTCTCTTTAATTAACTGACCTCCTCCCTTATGTGAACTAACACCATCCCAACATGCTAATTATTGCAGCTGCCCAGATCCTACAACTCATTATGAAGAAAACCTCAAAAAGTTATTCTAGAGGAAAAAATAGACAGGACCTGCTTCTTTCTCTCCTCTGCTCTATGTAAAAGTCTCTGACATATGACTCCAAGAAAACAAAGAAAAAGTAGCTAAACTGGACATCGTAAGTATTAAAAGAAATTGAAAAGACTACAGAATTGCATATCTGATCATGTATCTAGAATATATAAAGAACGATGACAACTCAATAATAAAAAATAATTTTAAATAACCAAATGATCTGAACAGACAGTTCTGCAAAGACACACAAATAGGCAATAAGCACATGAAGAGATGTTCACCATTATTAGCCATCAGGAAAATGCAAATTAAAACCAAAATGAGTTTTACACCCATCAGGATGGCTGTATTTTTTTAAAAACCACAATTGTTGGCCAGGAGAGAGTGGAATCCTTACACACAGCTGTTACAGCCACTTTGAAAATGTCTGTCAGTACCTCAAAAAATTAAATATATAATTACCATATGACCAGCAATTCTACACTCCTAGGTACAAACCAGGACTAGGTAATGTCAAAATATAGTCAACCTGCTCTTTAAAACAGCTCCTCTCCAATTTTTTTATTCCTTTCCTATTATTTCCCTAATCTAGACCTATTTTCATCAACATATCCTCATCACCCTCATCACTGGTGTTCTATTCAATCCATTCCCCAACACTCTTAGTGAAAACCTCCCCACACCTTCATAATCTTTTAAGTGTCCCTCAAAGCTCCAACTACTCAATTTGTCAATCAAGGCTCCTCACAATTTGAACCTAATCCACTTTTCTAATAATATTCCAATTAGGAGTCTCTAATCCTGTCAGGCCAGGATCTTCAGTGTCTTTTCCTCCAAGAATATAAACAAGAATAAAATTAAGAAAAATTTAACCTATCTAAAGCCACCCTTTGGAGTCCATCAAAAGCATCTATATCTACACTAATAAAAGAGAAACATGGTAATCGGCGTACGACCGCTACCCTTCCCATTGGCTAATCAGGGAGATATGCAAATTAACTGACAGCCAAGATGGCGGCCGGCAGCCAGGCAGCTTGAAACTAACATGAGGCTTGCTTCCTTCAGTGACGGAGGAAACCAACGTTCCCCGCCTGCCTTGCAGGCCTCTGAGCCTGCAGTTTGAACATTGTAACAAACATAGAAGCTAAAAAAAA
>NW_005359149.1:990316-1007366 GCF_000412655.1 Myotis brandtii
TAGGGATTGGGCCTGCCCTCTGCCACCCGGGAGCAGGCCTAAGCCAGCAGGTCGTTATCTCCCGAGGGGTCCCAGACTGCGAGAGGGCACAGGCTGGGCTGGAGGAACCCCCTTCCCCCCCCGCCCCAAGTGCACAAATTTTTGTGCACCGGGCCTCTAGTATATATATAAAAGCCTAAGCAACGGAAAAACCGAATGACTGAACGACTGGTCGACTGGTTGCTATGACATGCACTGACCACCAGGGGCAGATGCTCAATGCAGGAGCTTCCCCCTGGTGGTAAGTGCACTCCCACCACTCAGTTGACCGACCGGTCCCAGCGGCCCACCAGCCTGGCAGTAGCCACTCACTCCCTCAGTAGTCCTGCAGGTCCAATCTCGGGAGAATGGGCCAGGCACCAACAGACCAGCACCACCAGCAAGATCCCAAAGGCACTACAGCCACTTCTCCTACGTTCCGCAAGGAACAAACAATATAACAGCAGCCACCAAGTGGCTCCCGACAATCGACCTGATTGTCAGCGGGACAGATCCAGGTCCCAGGCCGACAAGGGCGTCCCACCACCTACCTGCCTGGAGGGCTGATTATGTCCCACCCACCTCAGGAAAGGGCGCCATACTCAGGGCTCACAGCTGGCGACTGCCAATTGGGACTGACAGGGCGCGAGCCCTCTGCAGGCACAGCAGGGCTGGGATGAGCAAAGTGGATTAGAGCATCGGATTGTGGACTGAAGGGTCCCACGTTTGATTCCAGATAAAGGAACATGCCCGGGTTTCGGGCTCCATCCTCAGTGGGGGGTGTGCAGAAGGCAGCCCATCAATGATTCTCTCTCATTGTTGATGTTCCTATCTCTCTCTCTCCCTCTCCCTTCCTCTCTGATATCAATAAAAATCTATTTAAAAATAAAAGGAATAACCAATCACATGATCATCTTGAGGTTCAGTAGCTAATAGTTCAAGTCCACTAACCATCTGATAGCAGCCATCAACTAACAAGAAAAGCAGAAAACTAAAGAATCTTCCATTCAGTCTAATCAACAGCAAAAAACAACCTTGGATACTGAAATAAATGACATCAATTTCAATATATATCATTTAGTTACCCAAGTGTCCCCCAAAAAAGAGTAGCCATTTGCTTAAAGAACTGTTAACTATATTCAAATCCAAATAGATACTACCGAAACTAACATGTTGATCAATAATGCAAAGTAGCTCACTGGTAAACTTAAATTGAAATATATATTATTCATGCCTGAATTTCATTGCCACCATATCACCAAATAACTTCAGGACAAATAGCATTGGCTAAGTATTCTTTTAGAGAGCAAATAGCATTCACATGTGCCAATTCATGGATCTATTTCTGAACCATTTCCATTTATTTTCCTTTCTAATGGGTACTCCGGTGTTTACTTTCCTTTTGAACCTGTACAAGTCCTGCCAAATGTCTACAAAGCTGTGAAATTAGGGGTATTTAGTTAATGGCACATTTTCAGAATTAAATAAGCAAAGCTGCCAATTTTTACTAACGTTCATTAAATTCTGCACGTAGAAAAGAACCTATTTTCTATCTTTCTCAGGGTATTCACATCCTTGCAGTTCCGTGTAAGTAGAAAATTTCTATAGTTTAGAAAACAAAATCTAAGAAGCCAAACTATCATATACACCAAGAGTTGCTTTATAAAAAAAGAAAGAGTATTAAACATCTTGCCAGCACTATTCACACCAAATTAGTAATTCACCTCAGGCAATAAGAAGGGGAAAAACTAAAACACTCCCTATCACCAACTATGAAACCAGTAATTCCCAAGGTCAAAGGAGTCCAGAATTTACCACTGCTAAATAAAAATTCTACATTACCACCACAATATAATACCACCCCTTTCAAATTTTATTATATTTTTTTAAATTCTCATATAGTTAAATTGACCATTTTCCCTCTTTTGGTGTACAGTTCTATGAATTATAACATACTTATGTTGTTCGGCCAGTAATTTCTCAAACATTTTTTCTGCATTGTACTATTTCTCCTCCCCTTTTGGGATTCCAATGTTAGCCCATATGTTGCTGGCACACGGTTTTCTGACGCTCTTTTTTTTTTCCCTATCATTTTCCTCTTTATTGTTCAGGTTAGAAAATTTCTATTGACCTATTAAGTTCAGTGACTCCTTCCTTCATCTCCATTCTGCTATTGAATCCATCTAGTGAGTTTTTCATTATGATTATTGTACTTTTCAGTTTCAAATTTTATTTGGTTCCACTTTATCCCTTTTATTTGTTTGCTGATACTTTTGGCTCAACACTTGTTGCAGGGATATTTGCAATGCCTTTATCATCCTGGCTGGTTTAAAGCCTTTGTCAAATCATTCCAACATCTATATTATCTTGTCAGTAATGCCTGTCATTGCCTTTTCCAATGTGTATTATCTGTTGTTCTTTGCATACTGAGTAATTTTGGATTATATTCTTAATATTTTGAATAATATGCTATGAAATACAGAATCTTCTTAAATCCTATGGAGTATATTAATATTTCTGTTTTCACAGGCAGTTGATCTCATCAATTCTTGGCAACTTAAAGTTCCAAAATACTTTCTGTAGGTTGTGATATCAATGTCAGTTCAGTTTCAAAGCCTTTGCAATGCTATTTGAATTTTTCCTATGGGTGTGCCACCCAGTGGTCAGTCTGCATGCAACCTGGGTGAAGTTTTATCCCAAATCTGTTTTCAAAGGTTTTGAAATGCTAATTAGGATCACATTCTTGCATATGCATAGATGACAGGTAAGCCCAGGTGTTTGTACACAACTTCATGGGTTTCTTTCTCAAGCTCTTTTCATTTTCTCCCTGGCACTTTCCAATTTCCTGAGGATATTCTTTTCTCTCCTCCAGTAAGGCACAGTGGACTTCTACAACTATGCCTGTCTCTGCACAAACATTGGGAGGACAGACTAAAAAAAGCAATGAGTTTGCCTCTGCCATCTTGGAACCACTGATGCATCAGAGTGCTACGGGTTCTCCTCCCTCAGAGTTTTGGCTCCTAGAGACACCCAATGCAAACTGATGTCATTACTATCTAGGTTGTGAAAAAATAGGGGGGAAAAAGGAGAAAAAACAATGGCCAGCCCCAACTCTGAGCTTTTCAGCTTTTCTCACATCTCAAGCCAGAACTAGAGGGCTTCTGAATCTCATTCTGTCTATACCACCACACTCAATTCCAGGTTTCTGGCTGCAATGAGGTAAGGTCAGAGGATCCTAGAGGTTTGGTGATATTTCAAAATCTGATGTTCTTTTGCAATGTGCCTGCTGATATTTACCATGCGTTTTGTGCAGGTTTTACAGTTACAGTCAGCTGTAAAGAAAGGATGTTTGTATTTACTCCATGTTATCCAACCAAAAGATACTATCCTTTTTCAAATAAGTAAAGAACACTACATTTCCTGATTTTAAATTCTGAGTTATAGGGCTTATTAGCTTAATGAAATTCTCTAACAGAAGCCAGGTCAGAAGGACTCAGAAGATTTATTTATTTACTCCCCTAAACCTCAAGCCAAACAATTCTTTTAGCCAAGCTCTTGGCTACAAAGGTGACAGAAACATCACTGACTAGGCACTTCAGCCAAATG
The DNA here is from genome assembly GCF_000412655.1 of Myotis brandtii. NCBI lineage: Eukaryota > Metazoa > Chordata > Mammalia > Chiroptera > Vespertilionidae > Myotis > Myotis brandtii. The sequence goes on from NW_005359149.1 coordinate 993,941, forward strand.
CAAAGAAGTGAGTGTTTATCTGAGTTTTATAAGACCACATCAAGGCCTTAGCCATCCTGACAAGTGTCAACATTCTGAAAACAGGAGTAGTCCACAGCAGTGTAAAAGTAAAGGTAAGAAGTAGAAAAACATGGAGCTAGCAGCATCTGGTTTCTAAGACTCCATAAAAACATTTCCACGTTGTTTACTTCATGAATACAAATAGCCCTATTTATTCTATTGAGGTTTAATTGAAAACTCTATTCCAGAAATAATCACTCACATTATAAACAATGGCAAATATTTAGCTGCCTTAAGGCTCTATTCAGTCCAAGTGGCAAAGCAAGTGTCTGGCATCAACCACAGTATCCCCAAGATCAGGCAATTGGTTAGACTCCATAGTCACCCATATGGCAGGATTAGATGAATAAAGAAAAGTTGGTCAGTCCAAAAATATCTAACACCAACAGCTGCACTGTCTAAAATCCCACCATAGTTAGTTACTCAATTCTACAAATGTGTACTGTGATTATGTACATGCTAGATACTATGCCACAGGCTGATTAGAAAATTATTGTCTAGTAAGTTGAGTTTTACATGTAAATAATGCAATTAAGAAAAAGAAAATGAATTATTACATTATATTTTAAATATGATTACCACTACGTAAAAAAACAGGAAAGAGGAGGAAGAGAAAGGAAAAAGAGAGAGAAGAGGAGGAGGAAGAAGAGGAGAGGAGACGGGGATAGAAGAAGAAAAGAAAGACAAAGAATAAAAGGAAACATTGAAATTTTTACAGTGTTTCAGCAGAGACAATGGGTAATATTTGTCTGATATTTTTTTCCTGTTCATGCTTTCTAAATTTACTTAATGAATGTAATCACTTCCAAAATAAGAAGCTTTTATTAAAAATAAAAATAAAAACTGTATACACTTTTCATGTAACCCAGGTGTCCCATTCCTGGGTGTTTACCATACAGAAATGAAACTTATGTTCACACAAAAATGTTCATAGACAGTCTAATAATATTCTCCAAAAACCATAAATAGCATAAATACCCTTTAACACAGATAAAGAACCTGATACATCCACATAATGTGACACTACTCAGCAATAAAAAGGAACAAAATACTGATACATTTGACAACATAACTGAATCACAAAGATAATATGCTTAGTGAAAGAAGCCAGTCTCAAAAGATTAAGTACAGTATTATTATATTAATGAAAGTTCTCAAAAAGATAAAGCTATGGTAACAGAGAACAGATTAGTGGTTGCCAGGGATTAAGAAGTAAGGAAAGGGGAATGAAACAGCAAGTGTTACAGAGGATGGTAAGCAACTGAAACAATCATATGTTGCTTGTGGGAATATAAAATGGTACATCAGATAACTTTTACCAGTTAGAAAAGCATGGTGGGAAAATGTTAGCAGAAGTCTTAGGAGTCATCTGGTCTTCCCTTCTAGTTAGCGCAGAGTCCTACCAACAGCATGCTAGGTGGATGGTTATAATAAATCAGGAAGGGAGCACTCACACCTCTTGAAAGAATCATTTTTACTGCTGAAACCACAATCTCTTGGAAAACTCTCTCTTAAATTGAGAAGAAACTGCTCTTCTAGAGCAGGAGTTGGCCTATGGATGAAATCCATTCCATTGTCTGTTTTTACAAATAAAGTTTTGTTGGAATACAGCCATGCCCATTTGTTTACCACATACTGTCTATGGTTGCTTTCATGTAACAATAGGCAAATCAAATGGTTGCAACATAAACCCCAAAATATTTATCAGGCCCTTCACAAAAACAGTTTTCCTACCACCGTTCTAGAGGCACACCAGAAAAGTCTTTACCTTCTTCTATATAGCAATATTAAAAACCAGTTTTAGCCCCATTTGCTCTTGTCTTTCTATCCCATTTACTCTTATTCCTGTTACTTTTGTTCAGTAGTTCCTATCCTAAACATTCTAGACACTACACTTGATGAGTGACCTCTTAAAGTATGAAAATTAATTCATTACCCATTTAAGATGACAGTGGAACCATTAGTACCTATGATTCTGACACATTTGATTTATACAGTTTAAGGTTTTATTGCTGACTCACATATTTTTTTGCATGTATATATTACTTTTATAAATAAAAACACTGTATGAGGAGATATCCACAAATTATTTCCACATAATCTTTCTGGATCTGGAGACCAGGCATTATTTCAGGTATTTAAAGATCCTAGGGTGATAATTTTCTCTTTTTCTTCACTTCCTGTAGGCTATAATTCTATTCTATTACGTTGTTTGATACATTTGAGCCTTTCAGTTTAAGGATTAGTCTCCTGAATGAAACAAAATTCCGGGAACTGGCTCAAGATTAAGAGAGCTATGAAAAAGGAAGTAGGAGGGTGCCCAGAAGAAACCTCAACAAGTGTAATGTCTTGAAAAGGGAAAAGGTTTATAAATCAGACAGAATGAGGTTTGATTTGGGCTCTGTTCCTTTTTAGCTACTTAACACATGATCCTAAGTTCAAAAGAAGATTAAAGATATACTGAATTAGCTAAGCATTATCTTAAATATTTGATTAACATAAAACATACCCCAATATTCTGATGTAGGACTCACCTTTACTTAGTAGCCATAGGCCTCTACCTAGAAGAACCACCTCCCCTCCCTTACCTATCCCAAGGGTGAGCTTCCTGACTAGTGTGCACATTTCTTGACTATGTGGAGCTAAAACAATAATAAATCTGCCAACACTAGTGATTGGCACTATTCTTCCAATCAGGTCCTGGAACGGTGTAAGACAGAAATTCTGGGTATTTTCTTTGAAGTGTTGGAAAGCTCTTTTGGCAGCTGCAGTTCTAAAGCTATAAATTCTAATCATTGCATCATTAATAAAGCTGACATTTCAATCTTCATATGTCGCTCTCTTGTGTCTTATTTTTCATTTGGTTCCAAATTCAGGATTAGGATCCTTTTATTGAGTGTTCCACATTGCTCTTCTTCTTCTTCTTCTTCATTTAAAAAATATATTTGTATTGATTTTTACAGAGAGGAAGTGAGAGGGGGAGAGAGAAACATCAATGTGAGAGACATCTACTGATATCTGTTGCCTCCCTTAAACACTCCGACTGGGGATCAAACCCACCAGCTGGGTATGTGCCCCAACTGGAAATCAAACAGGTGACCTTTTGGTGCTCAACCAACTGAACCACACCAGCCAGGGTTCACACATTGCCCTTCTTGCATAGGTCACATTGCCAATGCATCCTCCACAGTGTTCAGATTGTTTCTTTAAAGTATAATAAAAACTAATGCATTTTATTTGCAAAGAAATAAATTCAAAATCTTCCAGATTTGTGTTTTTCATCCAACTGACCTTTCAGTATGGCAACCAAAACAAATTTTTAAAATTCTCCAATAAACATAATATTTAACATCTCTATACATCAAGAGAAAAAGGGAAAGCCTCAATATCTTAAAAGAGAAGAAAAACCACCTGGCATGACACTGTGCAAATTATTCCACTCCCACCTGTACAAGCTAGAAATAGTAACCTGTTCTCTTTTCAATTCAGAAATTCCATAAAGTCAGGATATTACCACGTATTTCCTTCTACTAGTCCCATGACCCAACAAGAGAGGTCCCATCCAAGAAATATGATCACGAGAGTCTATTATTAAAAAAAACAAAAACCCCACAAATTTCAAACTATTCAGAATCACAGTTCCTACAATTCTAGGCCAAACCTGAAAAACATAGTACTAGTATAATAAATATAAGAATTTATATCTACTAGGTTTCAGTCACTGCAGTCAAGTCATATAAAGACCAAAGAAGTCACTTCTTTGTAAAGAACAAGACTTTTACCCTAGATGCTATCCTAAACAAATGCGTTTTCCTACTAGATCCTAAGGCATGAATCTTATTCTGAACAGCATTCCCAAATTGTTTCCTCATGATTGGTGAGAATTCTGACCGATACCTGGTATACTAAGCCACTGTTCATACCCATGTTTCCTGTCTCACCACTATTCTAACCTGCTACACTCAGGGGCTTACCCCTGTCTTTGAATTTAGTGTGACACTTTGACCTCATATTGACCTTTAAAGCTAAAACTACTTTAAAGGTTTTGTCCCAGCTCTTGGGTCTAAGTCTGCTCTTTACTGACTCATATTGTGCCCAAGAGCTAACAAGATGCTTAAGCTTTCCATATTTGAAATCTTAAAGTTTTCTTTTTTTAAAAAGAGAAAAAAACTGAATTTTTTGTTAGCATGAGTCTATAGTTTTGTTCTATGTGGGGCCCAAAAGAAGCAGAAATGTCCACCCTCGAAATGCTTAAGGAGCGAACACATGGTGAAAGAAGTAAACATGAATTAGTATAACATACTATATCAAATCTAAAAAAACTACAAGGTGATATGTGTTTTACTCTGGACAAATCCCATCCACTTCATTTAACACAAAAATTAAAGCTTATTATCCTTAATTTCAAAAATGATAGATTGCTCCAGGACAGCCATACCCTCAGGTTCCTATCCACACTTAGTCATCCTTTTCCATGAAGTCTTCCCTGATTAACTAGAAGAAAGATTAGCATTGTTCCACCTACACATAGTCCAAAATTCTTCCATGTCTGCCACCTGAAATAACATGCTTACCTAACTGCCCATATAGAAAAATAAATAATCTATTTATTTAGTTGTACACATTTCCCAAGTGTTATTCAGCTTAGCTGGCTGTATTAGCTTTGAATAGGATATAATGGTTTTCTACATTGCTTGTCTACCTTTAGTTACTTGAACACTTGGAAATTTAATGTTCGAGGCAAAATATAACCTATGGAAATTAGGCAACAAGTTACAAAATAATAGGTCTCCCCCTCACTACTTCATTTTTTTTCAAAAGGAAAAACCACTTTTTAAAAATAGACATTGCTACTAATACCTCAGACTTTGTCAGTTCCAGTCCTGAAGAAATAAAAACACGAGGTTTACAACATATTGAACTCTATAAGAAATCCTCAATATGTGCTCAATACATTTGTCTCTACTCCTACCCCACCCCCCAAAAAAAACAAAACGGCTCACCACTTATCTCCTCACTACAGTCTGTTAATAACATTGGATTACACACATATGGCACACAATGCCTAGGTTTTTTGGGAAATTCCTATTTTATCTACCCTCTTTCTACAAGGATGTCAATGTACAATTAAATATAATTAAATTTTTGTAAGTTTTTAAGACTGTGAAAAAAATGTTGTTCAATACACATTGTCAATATATTTATAACTAAAAAGCAATCCCTCTAAAGACAGTAGGCAAAACACTTCTGAAACATCTTCAATATTGCCCACTAAAAAGCTGTATATTGACTGTGCTGGCCACCATAATATGAGAACTCTGCCTTCTTTTTTCTTAGATGGATTCCTAAAATTTAAGTTGCTATCAGGCTATCAGTTCCTCCCCTTCTTATCAATGTACCAAACTCTAAAACAGTTTGGTCTTGATTTTCTTACTAAAGACTCATTAAAATAAAATCAATTTAATTATCTCCTAAACCTCCATCAGTATATGCCTTCCAACTAATTTAAGAATTCTACCCTCACACTTGAGCATACAATCAGAAGGCCCCCCCTTACCAGAAAAAAATCAACAGTGAATGTGGCTTATCCACATCACAAGTTGAACAATAGCAATCTCTGTTGGGGTTTTTCTGGTTGGTTTTTGTTTTGTTTTACTTTGTTTTCCCAATGATTACCTTTTGATTGGCTTTCAAAACCTTTAGACTCAAAGGCAAAACTTAACAGCATGACATCAGCCTCTTCCTGGGCATCCTTGCATGCCATAGAACCTGCATTATGCAGAGGCTTGCCAAATTAATCTGGTATCCCTTGCCTTCTCTCCCAGATTGTATTATCTGACAACCTCTTATTCTGGGTGAAGAAGAAAATTGTGTTTCATGTATATTTAAGTCCAAGTATGTAATGTGGTGCCGCAGCCTCATTGGGAGAGTTCAATCCAAGGGATGACTTGTGAAAATCTGCAGAACAGGTCAACGTTCATGCAATAAGTCTAGATCTCACAATTCCTAAAGTTGTTTCCAGTTTTTTGATGATTTCTGGCTTTTTTGTTGTTGTTGTTTTTCCACTATTATCAACAACCCTGCAGTGACCATCTTTATACATCTATCTTGACACACTTTTGCAAGTATATTGAAAGGAAATAATGTTGGGTTAGAGATGCTAGAGCAGGTCTCTATAAACCTTATCTTAAAAGGAACAGATAATTATTTTTTTCATTTTGTAGGCCATATGGTCTCTGTTAAAAATACCGAATTCTGCCTTGTAGCACAAAAGTAGCCACAGACAATACAAATACAGAGAGTATGGCTATATTACAATAAAACTTTATTTACAAGAAACAGGCAGTAAGACAGATTTGGCCCCAAGGGCTGGGGCAGTAATTGGTGACCCTATACTAGAGGTAATATACATTTAAATAACAGTGCCAGACTGAAAGTTATATGCATTTGACATTTGCATTGATAGTCAAACAGATCATTTTTATTATTTTTTTTCAAACAGATCATTTTCAAGTAGAGATATGGGGCCCCTAAATGGATACTCCAGAGAGAGAGCACCAATAATCTCTCTAGAACTGTGAAGGGACTGAGATTTTGCCCTACTTGTAAACTAACAAGGTAGATTGTCAGGTTCATGAATGAAAGCAAAGGACATGAGAATCCTAAGTCAGCAACAAACCTCTAGTCAAATCCCATGATAGAAACATGAATGAGCCCAAATTGATGTCTGCACACACAGTGGGTTTACAGGAGAGGAGATCTGAGTTTAGGGAACAAAGTCTTTTATAGTGAGCAGTGAGCATGCCCTACCTTTGCTCTGGAGAGAGATGTTATCTCTATTATACTGAACAGTAAACATCCCTGCCCTTTGCTCCAGAGAGATACACTATGTCTATTTTCCAAGGCTGTTTACTATACAAGCATCCTTAAAAGGATGGTCCAAAACAAAGGCAGTCAGTGCCTCTGCTTGCAAAACATGCAGCAGTGTAAGAGGACTGTGGAAACTTACCCCCAAACTATGTGTTCCTTGTTTCTACACTATCTTGGGCTCCTGGCAAATTTTTCTAAAGCATTCCACTCTATCAACCAAGCTGATTAATCTGACCAACAAAGGTAAGACCAAATCTATTTAATTTGTCTTAAGAATCAAAACTATAAACAACTCGAAGCAGCAAGATGAGGTCAACCTGCAGTACTGACCACCAGGTCTTCCAGGATCCTGGGCCAAATCTGCTGGACAAATCCCATACAGAGGGTCTACTGTAGAAATCCAAGTGTCTTTATCCTTATGTGTCTGAACTGACTGACCTTTCCATTTAGACCAAATCATTAGTCCAGCTATAGGAATATGTACCAGCGATTACATAGAATCTGCCTTATAATCCACCCGGCCCACAAGGAAATCCAAGGAAATCCTATCACCTTTAAGAACCCTGTCCAGTGACTTGAGGCTGACCTGAATACCTTCTAGAGACGAGGTAGTATCACTGATCACTTAGGCTAAAGTCAGGGATCAATTTCACAACACCTAACCTAATCCATCCTAGGGATAACTGCCTGCAGAGTACATGTAAATAATGAATCAGTCATCCCTCTAAGAAGGTCCCCCAAGTAATCAAGGTTAGCCTAATGTTGGAGAGATCTCTACAATCATTTGAAAACTACACATTTCACTAAATACCTGAAGATCTCTTACAATTCCCCAATGGTGCATGTCACTCTATTTTGGGTAAGAAGGCAAGTTAATGCCTGGCTTCTATACAGGAAGTACAATGCCAAGAGTGCTTAAGGTGCCCATGGAGAGAGGGCTATTTATAATTCTTGGAAGTCCACAAGTAGGATCTCAATCAGTCAGGGCTACAGGCTGACAGTGCATCAAATGTGGCCCTCTGACAGGCTGCTGTGCCTTAGGTTTCTCAATTTAGTTTTAATCTAGTCATTATTTGGAGACTACCTAAGAAAAGTCAGTTCAACCTGTCCTGTCTGTCCAAACATCAGCCAGGAGGCATTCAGCCACTTCCAGGAATGGCTGAGCTAGGGCTACTGGAATGGGGGCAGGGAAAGCATCTGGAGGTTTTGGCAGGTGTTTTGTGTGGCAGGTATAGGAGTTGGGGCCATTCCCTGCTGTTTCCAATACAATACGTCCTTGGGTTACATCGGAGATCGGTTCCTGCGGCACGACATAATGCGATTTTCGCCGTAAGTCGGAACCCACTTACATAAGCACCTACATCACTCACATGGAGCACATACACAGCAGTAATGAAGTGAAACAGTAAAAAAAAAATTAAAAGATAATTCCTGACCTTTACTTGTGGTAAACAACTAATAAAAAACATAAAGCACATATGTACATACGTCAAAATGACGAAACTTTTTTTTTTTAATAAATAAATGGGAGATGGTGTCGTAACCACAAAATGACGTACATCGAGTCCGACATAACCCGAATACTGTCTGTACACTTCTCAGTAAGGCTAAAATGAGTGACAATCAAATCATGGTCAGAACCATCTGGAGTGAAGAGCAGAACCAGTTAAATTTAAGGCACTTGGAACAGTTTGGGAGCACTGCAACAAGAAGTTTTCCTTCTTGAGGACGACTCTAGGGCAGTTACGAAAGACAAAAATCACTAATGTCCTGTCCCATCGCATTCCTTTCCCTCTCTTCCCATCCCCCCTTACTTCCCAGGACCTAAGGTATTCCCACCCTAAGAGCCAGGGAAAAACCCATGTGATCCATTCCAGTAGCCATAAATTAAACGTTTATCTAACTATTTCAGACCTATTCTCTTCATATGGAAGAGTAAAGTACAAGAGAAACAAAGGCATGTTTTTAAAATTAAAAATTCCAGAGAACTATTATCCACCCCCTCCACTTTGACTCATATAAGCCATTTAGGGGGACTTTAGAAATACTTCATTTTGCTGAAAATACCTAGTTGTTAAGCCCATTTTCTTGCTGCAAAATTCTATTATCCCCAAAGTTTATAACAGCGCCTGGCACACAGGAGGTACTTAATATACATACTGAATACATTAAAATCAGAAGCTAAATATTATTGCTTTATCCTCTCTGCCTTCCTAATATACTCCATTCCCACCCCACCTGAGACAAACTAAATGCCTCACAACAACCAGAGAAATCAGGATCAGCGGAGCCGCGAGGCCTCCCAGCACCAGGATCAGCAGAGCAGGGCCGATCAGGGGGTTGGGGCAGGTACAGCCTACAGGGGGCAGCGCCCCAACCCCCTGATCGGCCCTGCTCTGTGCGTGACAGGGGGTGGCGCCGCAACCTCCCCATCGACCCTGCCTTGAGTGTGACAGGGGGCGGTGCCCCAACCCCCCAATCAGCCCTACCCTGAGCATGACTGGGGGTGGCATCGCAACCTCCAGATCTGCCCTGCTCTGAGCCCGACCAGGGGCTGCACCTAGGGATTGGGCCTGCCCTCTGCCACCCAAGAGCAGGCCTAAGCCAGCAGGTCGTTATCTCCCAAGGGGTCCCAGACTGTGAGAGGGCATAAGTGGGGCTGAGGGTCACTCTCCACCCCCCGCCCCGCGCCAGTGCACAAATTTTTGTGCACAGGGCCTCTATTATTTAAATAATTAGCAAATGAGGCAACAACTATTTTCTTTACTTTTGACTTAGAGAGAAAACGACTTCCCTTATAAAAGAGATCAATTTTGACCAACTATGAATTAAAAGCTTCTGCAAATGAAAGTGAATTGATTCTGTGTCTCTCCTTCCTCCAATTCTTTTGTCATGTCAGTATTAAGACAGACTTGCTTTAAAATTTTGCTTTTATAAAAATTTTCTAAAGAATTTTCAATTTTTTACTGAGTTAGGTTGCATGTCTTGTATTTAAGCCTCAGAGTTTACCAACTATGTTGTCTCCCATTAGCCTACTTCTGCTTTCCCACCAGCAAATAAAATGAATACTACTAATGTTCTCACTGGGTCCAAGTTTTACACTTTATATATTTCCTGGCCTTCACTTGTTGTCAAGGAGTTTATAAGGATGGGAGGGAAGCAGGAGGAACAATCAAGTAAAATGAATACTGCATGCAAAAGGAAATAAAATCAGATATACAAAGTAAAGATTTAGAACTTGCTACTACCTCTATGTCAAATATAGTAAGTCCTCACTTAATGTTATCAATAGGTTCTTGGAACTACAACAAAATGACGAATAAAAAAACCAAGTTTACTGAAGGCTAATTGATATAAACAAGAGTTAAGTTCCTATGGCATCTCAAAAACATTATAAGGCAATGACATTATTCAAGAATCTGCTGTATATGAGCCAGGCACGGATGAAAATGACATCTCCTTGGGACCTTGAACTTCATGTAGCACAGAACAAATCTGAGTTGAGAAATTTAGAGATGTCCTACAAGAGCTTGATTGATCTTTGATTATCTATAACCCTGATTTATGTTTCTCTCTCTCTCTCTCTCTCTCTCTCTCTCTCTCTCTTATCCCTCAGCAAAGAAATCAATTTAATGCACTTATAACACCCAACAAAGGAAATATTCAATTAATTCTTTGTAACGTTGATATCAAAACTAATGTTGCATACCAGAAACCCATCATCCTCATCTTTGGCTATGAATCTACAGAATTCTTACTAAACAGGGATAATTGGTACTGGATTAAAAAAAAAATCCACCAAATGAATCCAAGTAAAAACAGGACCAAATTTTCATAATAACTAGTGAAAAAAGATTTGCTTAGGACTTTAATTTCAAAATAAAATTATTTTAAAAAGACCTTATGTCATTCTATATCACAAAATTTAGGTCATTATTATGGTCATGTGCTAATTCTGAGGAGAATGAACAAAATTGGAGAGAGGTCATAATTTTCAATGATACTGTATAACAGCATCCTTCACTTCCTAGCTGACTTTCAGAACATTATCTAAACAAAAGTAATTTTTCAACCAAGGTTCCTCTTAATTCTATGATATCCAAATCACTTTTTCCTAAAGCACCAAGTCACTGAATCATTCTCTTGGTAAATTTCTCTTCTACAATTGTTAACTAATCTATCTCTGTCACAACCTCACCCACATATAGCTTTGCATATGACTGAAACTGTTCTCCAATGGCCCTTTCATGAACTTCATGACATACAGCACTTTTGCATTATCTACAATTTTTCTTTATGCTCAGTCTGTATTCTCTCACTAGAGAGCAAACAAGGTTTTGGCTCAACAGCCATGGCTAGACAGTCTAGCTGAGGGATATGTTTGAATGGAGATGATTTCGTAGGTAAATACTCTTGGTCAAGAAAACATTTGCTTCCTTATCCAAGCTTTATCCATGGAGACCTAGGATTACGAGCACTTATATAACAAGGACTTAAATACAAAACTGATGCCCAAGGGATTTAAGAAAACTTAAAATTAAACTTTCATTAATCAAGATTATTTGAAAAGAAGTTGTTTGGTAAAAATAATGTGAGTTACCATACATACCATAAATAACATATTTTTAAAAATTACAATATATTCAAAAATATTGTTTAGAGGACTATTATTTTAGTTATATCACTTTCCCTGATAATTCAGAAGATATATCTCAATCTGTCAGCACCTCAGACTTGTTTTTATGTTAGTTATTACACATAGAAACCACAAAATTCTAGAACTGGAAAACACATTAGAGATGATGGAACACCACCTCCTCATTTTACAAAGAAAGAAACTTAGGTCCAGAAATATAAACAGTCTTGTTCAATATTGACAGTTCATAGCAGAGCAAGGGAACTTAATGACTTCATAGAACATAACTACCTAGAATAAGAATTGACTATAGTTATCCACTACCCTACAGCACACAATCAAGTTACTTCAATCCATGGAAAGTGGGGATTTAGTGAAAAGCTTAAAGGTTGGTTAAATTTCTCATATAAAATGACCTTAGAAAATAGGTTCTTCTTGTATAAGTAGTGGTATACTCTAGAAGTAGTATACTATTTTTATTTTTATTTGTTTTTAATTGATTTTCACAGAGAGAGTACAGTAGAGGGAGAGAGGGGAACAACCATGTGAAAAAGAAACATTGATCAGTTGCCTCTGGCATGAACCCCGGGGATAGAACCCGCAACCTGGACATGTGCCCTGACTGGGAAAAGAACTGGCAATCCTTCGATGCATGGTACAACATTCAACCAACTGAGCCATACCGGTCAGGGCAAAGAAGTATACTATTTTTAAATGGTGATCTCTCAAGGTCACCATAAATCTAATTCACAATCTACAATTGAGCCTCTTTTCTCAGATGCAGTGTTCATGTTACCTGTTGGTTTTTCAGGTGTGAACATAATAAAGGATTAATTTGAATCAATCATTATCCACAAACTGCTAAGTATTATGCATAAGCAGTACAGTATAAGAGGATCCACAGACTATGCCTGCTTTATTTTACCTGGTTAAAGTTGAAGTTTTTATAGAGACACTGAATGGAAACTGAGTTTCCCTTTAGATTGACACCTTGTCAGTCCAAAAAAAAAACAAACCTCTTAGGAACTTCTCTTAAGTCAATTAGTTTTCTTTTCTGATTGGGATATATCTGTGTAGGACTTTAAAAATGACGTGCTTGACTGGAAACTGTCTTTTGCTAATCAGAGTATTCTGTGCTGTGTCCAAAATATGCATGACGGGGTCAACTAACTGTAGGCAATCAACATGGATGGATGTCTACTCAGAAATTTCAGATTTATGAATACAAAATATGTGGTAAGTGCATTCTATTTCTGTTCCAACAGACTTGACATGTTAAATAAGTTAAACATTAATTGTGACTGAATATGATTTTAAGGGTGCTCACTTAAGGAAGAAAAAAAGAATGTTATTTCTTTGAAGGCATATTCCCCTTTGTGCTGTTTTCAGGAGAGTGTAAAGTAGAAGTGTCTGTTTTCTCATGGGGAATGTAGAACATTTCCCGCACCATTCATATACACAACACTTTCATCACCATGTATTTGCCTATAGAGCCAGCTCCCATATTTTCTCTCTTGTATCAATTGTGTAAGTCACGTCGTGCTCTAGGTATAACTTCTTAATGTAGACAAAGAAAACTCTGTACAAAAGGACTGGGGAAAGAGATATGCTCCTCAACCTCAAAATACCCATATTCCAAGTTCAAGGCTCACTGGTCCTTCTCTTTCTAGAAATGGTTTCATGTTTTCCTTCAATCCAGACAGTTAATGATAGGGTGGTTATAATATCTTTCATACCTTTACCTACTCTTTTACTCCTATGACTTTCCAGGAACAGCGGAAATCCTTCTCTTCTATATTTTCCCTTGAACTCTTTTTTTAAAATATATATATATTTGGAAGCTTTTTTTTCTTTTAATTT
>NW_005359149.1:1007525-1019723 GCF_000412655.1 Myotis brandtii
AAGGACACATTAATCCCTTGAACTCTTGAGAAAGAAAAGCCCCAGAACAAACCATGGAAGCAGGTTAAATTAAGAACAAGTCATTCAATATTATGTGCCTCTTAATATTATACATATAGCATCAATTATAAAGTTTTACAGACAGAAAGTTTAATGTTTCAGAAAAAGTGGGAGATAGTGTAATACATTAAATGACACTTCAAGGAAAATCAGAAAAATCCAGAATGTGAGATATTTTACTGCAAAGAAAAAGGTTGTAAGGGAAATTTTTAAATCAAAAGAAACTGAAAATTAGAAAAAAAAATCAACTACAAACAATATATATTTTTTAATCCATGGAAAACATTTTTGGAACAATTCAGGAAACTGTAAATAGAAAATGGTGTTAGGGAAACTCCTGCTTAATTTTTTTTGTGATGATAATGGTGATAGTTATGTAGGAGAATGACCTTTTTTGTGAAATGCTTACTGAAATATTGCAGGTTTATAGTCAAAATTATAAAACCCAAAAACCATTACAATTGTGTGATTCCTGGTCACTGTAGCATAAATAAAAGCATTAAAAGAATTACAGAAAAGGTAAAATTTATGAGTAGAAAAAATAAGGCTATAGAGACACATTAAATGTACACCTACAAAAATAAAGCACTAAGGCAGAATTTTAATGGTGAAAAACTAAAATGAAGAAATAGAAGCTGAGTCTGGTCATGGTAAATATTACAGATATGATACTTCAGTGGAGAGAATAATGAGGCTAAATGTGCAGAACTAGAAATCATTAATAAAGAGATATAGACAACAAAAACAAAACTAGACTCTGAAAAGTAGAGCTGAAAATAAGGTAAATCATCCCTTATTTACTCAATGCAACAGCTTTTGGTTTCACTGATTTTTTGTTTTCAATTTCATAGATTTCTGCTTTAATTTTTTCTTTTGATTAATTTGCTCTTCTTTTTCTAGTTCCCTACGGTCTTATATTACTGACTTAAGTATTTCTTTTAATATATGAATTCAATTATATAAATCTCTCTAAGCACTGTTTTTGCTGTATCCCACAAAATTTAAAACTGTGTTTTCCTTTTCATTTAGTTCAAAAAAATTTTTTAATTACTCTTGAGATTTCTTCTTAGACACATGTAAAATTTTAATAGGAGAGGTAAGAGCATACACCATTACTTGTTCTCATTCATGGGGAAAAGCATTCAGTCACACAACATAAAGTATGATGTTAGCTGATTTTTTTGTAGGTTTGTTAACCATGGTATATTATTCTTTTTATGGATAGTGGGATTCAATTTGCTAATATTTTGTTGAGGATTTTTGCAACTATGTTCATGAGATATACTACTTCATAGATTTCTTTCTTCCTTTCATTTTTTCTTCTGTCTTTGTCTAGTTTATGATATCAATTTAATTCTGACTTCATAAAGAGGGTTGGATACTTCCCTCCTCTTCTTTGTTTAGAAGAAATGGTAGAGACATAATGTTATACCTTCTTTAAGTATTTGGTAGAATTCACCAGTAAATCATCTGTGTGTAGATATTTCTTTTTTGGTAAGTTTTTAACTATGAATTCAATTTCATTAATAGTTATAAGACTTAACACCATAATCTTTTCCTTCTTGGGTGAGTTTAATCTTTTCCTTCTTAGGTAGTCGGCTAAGGAATTAATCCATTTCAATGAATTGGTCCATTTTAACTAATTTGTCAAATTTGTGCACATCAAGTTGTTTTTTATTATTCCTATTGTTCTTTCGATTCTTGGGGGGAAGAGGGGTCTGTTGTGATATCCTCTCTTCCATTACTGATACTGGTTCTATATGGCTTCTCTTTTCTTTCTTGTCAGTTTAGCTAGACATCAATTTTATTTATCTATGCAAAAAAACTTTTCATTTTATTGATTTTCACTATTTTTTTTTTGCTTTTTTAAAATTGATTTCTCATATTATCTGGAACTTATTTTGTTTTCTTTTGCACAAGGTAATGGTGTGTGCTCTTAACTCTCCTATTGAAATTTTATATGTGTCCAAGAAGAAATCTAAAGAGTAATTTAAAAATTTTTTTGAACTAAAAACTTTTGAGATGGAAACAGATTACTGATTTGGAATCTTTTTTCCTAACGTAATTAATGCAATCAGTTTTCTTATAAACACTGCCTGGGCTGCATAAATTTTGATGTTATAATTTCATTTTGTTTAGTTCAAAATATATTTTAATTTTCCCTGAGGCTTCTTCTTTTACCCAATACATTATTTAGAAGTCTGCTATTTAATTTCCAAAAAGCTTGGATTATCCTTTTATCCTCTCTGTTATTGATTTCTACTTCATTTTTATTATATTCTGAGAACATGCTTTGAGTTCAATTTTTATATATATATATGTGTGTGTGTGTGTGTGTATTTTTTTTTAATTGATTTTCCACAGAGAGGAAGGGAGAGGAATAGAGAGTTAGAAACATCAATGAGAGAGAAACATCGATCAGCTGCCTCCTGCACACCTCCTACTGGGGATGTGCCCACAACCAAGGTACATGCCCTTGACTGGAATCGAACCTGTGACCATTGAGTCTGCAGGCCGACGCTCTACCCACTGAGCCAAACTGGTCAAGGCTGAGTTCAATTTTTTTAACTTAAGATTTATATAATGACTAAGATATGTTATATTTGGGTAACATGTACTTGAAAAGAATGTATATTCTGTTGTTGCTGAGTAAAGTATTCTATAAACATAAATTAAATCTAAGTGGTAGATAGTATTCAGGCACTCTGTACCCTTGGTGATTTCTGTCTGGTAGAGTTCTATCTGTTACTGAAAAAGGACTATTGGAGTTCTGTCAAATTTTGCTTCATGTATTTTTAATTTCTATTGTTAGGTATGCACACATTTAGAATCTTTTTAGCAATATGTAATGGTCCTCTAGATAATTATCTTTGCAATGGAGTCTACTTTGTTTGCTATTAATATAGCCACTACAGTTTTCTTTTTATTGGTGTTGTACAATATCTTATCCCATCCCTTCACTTTTAACCTATGTTATTAAATTTCTAACAGACAGTATACAATGGGGTCATTTACTTATGCACTCTGACAATCTCTTTTAATTGACATGTTTACAGCATTTAAAAGTTTAATGTAAATATTGGTGGGTAAGAATTTACATCTATCATTTTATTCGTTTTCTGCTTCTTCCATTTGTTTTCCCTTTTCTGCCTTCTTTGGGATTGAGTATTTTTTAATGGTCCACTTTAATTATCTGACATATCATTGTGATTCTAACTTATCTCTTTATTTCTTTATTTTATAAGTAGTGATTCTAGGGAATATTACATTCACACTTAACTTTTCCGTCTAGTTAGCATTAGTGTTTTATGACTTCAAGTGGACCATAGATGTCATATATTGTACCTCATCCACTGAAAACCACATCAGACAATGTTATGATTTTTGTTTTCAACTGTCAAATATATTTTGAAGAACTCAATAGTCTATGATATTTATGCAAATATTTACCATCTCTGTTAATCTTCTTTCCATTCCTGATACCCAAGTTTCCTTCTGGTATCATTTCTCCTTCTGTCTTAAGAACATTCTTAAGCAAATGCTTAGATCTTTTGGCAATGAATACTCTTAGCTTTCCTTTATCTGAATATGTCCTTATATTACTCTCATCACTAAAAAATCTTTTTCCTGGTTATATACAATTCTTTTCTTTCAGCACTTTAAGAATGTTTTGCCTTTTCTTCCCACCTCAATGGTTTCTGGTGAGAAATTCTCTATCGTTCAAGTCATTGTTCCTGTATAGGTAATGTCATATTTCTCTGGGTCTTTTCAATATTTTTTTGTTTTTATTTTTCCAATTTATTATGACATGCCTGGGTATGAATTTCTTTCGGTTTACCCTGTTTCAGGTTCTCTGAATCTGTATGTATACATCTTTCACTAAATTTGTGATGTTTTGAGCCATTATTTCTTCAAACAGTTTTTAGCACCACAGTCTTTTCCAAAATATCTCTAAACATCCAACATTTTGTTATTTTCTCATAGTTCCTGAGGCTCTATACAATTTTTAAAAATTTGTCTCCTCTTTGTTACTGAGTTATCCAGAGTGTTTTTTCCCCCACTCATTGTATTTTTCAGTTCTAATAATACCATACCTTTCTATCTTCTCTTTTTCTGCTGAGACTTTCTACTTTTCCATCTATTTCACAAGCATTCACAACTACTTGCTGGAACATCTATACTGCAACTATTATAAAGTTTCTATAATATCCCAACATCTGTATCATGATGATATGGTATGTTTGATTGTCTCTTTTCATGTGAATTCAAATTTTCCTGGTTCTTCATATGCTGAATACTTTTTAATTATAATCTAGACATTTTAAATATTATGTATGAAACTCTGGCTCTTGTTTAAATCCTGTGGATGATGTTATATTATTTTTTTGCTTTAATAGGTGATCAACATGGTTAGGTTAGGTTAGGTTAGGGCAGTGGTTCTCAACCTTCTGGCCCTTTAAATACAGTTCCTCATGTTGTGACCCAACCATAAAATTATTTTCGTTGCTACTTCATAACTGTAATGTTGCTACTGTTATGAATCATAATGTAAATATCTGATATGCAGGATGGTTTTAGGCGACCCCTGTGAAAGGGTCATTCGACCGCCAAAGGGGTTGCGACCCACAGGTTGAGAACTGCTGGGTTAGGGTCACAGGTATCAACATAGCTTCTGTGGGCACAGTTCCATTACCAGTTCAATTTTCAAAGCCTCTGCGATTTTATCTCACTCTGTCCCACCTTACATCATCCAATAATCAGTCTAGGACTTGGGTAATAATTTGTTATTTCCATATATGTATAGCTCAGAGGCAAGCCCATGAATTCATAACCAACTTTAAAGTACTGTTTTACCAAATCTCTCCTGCTATAGACCTCAGTATTTTCAATTCCCTATAGGATCCCTTTTCCTTTCTTCAGTCAGAATGCTGGGGCTTTAGGTTATCTGCTTGATCACAAGCCTCTACTATTATACCTGCTCTGGGTTCACACAAGGAAAGGACAGGGGATGGGGGAGAAATGGGAGTTTGTCAGTTGGAAAGGAAAGTTCCCATCCCCAATTTTGGCTACAGGCTACTGCTGCAGTCCCTGCTGCCATTACCAAAGAATTACTTGGGACTATGGCATGAGAGAACATAGAAAAGAAAACCAAAAGAATTTCCACATTCACACTGTGTTAGGAGTTATCTTTCCCACTCCTTAAGCCAGAACTAGCGGGCTTCTTTTGAAGCTCTGTTTGTCCATTACCAAGTGCTCACTTGTAGCCATCAGACTGTTAGTTCAGGTTCAGGGATCCTGGAAGGAAAAAAAAATGGTAATCTCACAGTCAATGTGATGATACTTTGGACTCTAGTATTTTTTCCAATCCACCTATTATTAATTATTCTTTTGGGTCCTCAAGTAGCTGTCCCATTCATTTTGTCCAGGTTTTATACATGCATTTAGTGGACGAAATAGAGTGTGTGTGCTTAATCTATCTGAAATGAAACCATATACAAAATTCTGTTCTCCATTAATTCTCATTAACACATGGATGCCTCAAATATAATTATCAGAATATATTATTCATCTAAAATAAGAAAATAGTCATATGAGTTCTCCTTCCATTCACAAAAAAAATGCTATTCACATAGTAACTAACTCATAGAAAGTCAGCCATGATACTAAGAAAAGCTGATCATGTTTTGACTAAAGAGCTTTTATGATTATACTAGAGGCCCGGTACACGAAATTCATGCACAGGGAGAGGGGAGGGTCCTTCAGGCTGGCCTGCACCCTCTCCAATCCAGGACCCCTCAGGGGATGTCCGACTGCCTATCGCAATCTGGGACTGCTGGCTCCTAACCACTCGCCTGCCTGCCTGCCTGATAGTCCCTAACCCATCTGCCTACCAGCCTGATCGCCCCTAACCACCTCTGCCTGCCTACCTGATTGCCCCTAACTGCTCCCCTACCAGCTTGATCACCCCTAAATGCTCCCCTGCCGGCCTGATCACCCCTAACCGCCTCTGCCTCGCCCCACAACCAGGACCCAGGATTCCCTCCTCCGGCTGGACCCAGGTTTCCCTCTCTCTGGCCGGCCGCAGGCACCCAGGACCCAGGACGGCTTCTCCCGGGCCGGCTGCAGCCGCAGGGGACCATGGGTGGGCGGCTTCGCCCAGCCACAGCTGCAGATGCCCAGGACCGCGGGGTGGGCGGCGGGGACCATGGGCAGGCATTGTCACCTAGGCCACAGCCACAGGCACTGGTGCCCGGGACCGTGGGGTGGGCGGCTTGTCCCTCTCTCGGGCCGCAGGCGCAGCCGCTGGCGCCCGGGACCGCAAGGTAGGCGGCTTGTCCCTCTGGCGGGCCACAGCCTAGCTGGTCCCCATTCCTCTCTCGCGAGCTTATTTGTGCCTGGCTGGTCCCCATTCCTCTCTCATGAGCTCATTTGTGCCTGGCTGATCCCCATTCCTCTCTTGCAAGCTCATTTGTGCCTGGCTAGTCCCCATTCCTCTCTCCCCAGTGTTGAGTGTCTGAGCTGTTACTGTGTGATGGCGTGATGTCCATCTGCATATTAGCTCTTTATTATATAGGATGCTATCACTGCAAAGCCCTCAAAATTTTATAGTGCACTATCAGAAAAAAAGGGACTCTGCTTAAGACACAGATAAATGGAAAGATATCCAGTGTTCATGGATTAGAATAATTAATATTATTAAAATATCCATACTACCCAAATCATCTACAGATTCAATGAAATCCCTATCAAGATTCCAAAGGGCATTTTTTTTACAGAGGTAGAAAAAAATTCTAAAATTGATATGGAACCACAAAAGTCCAAAATAGTTACAAATCTTATATCCGATATTCAGATATATTCAAAATATATGAACAATTCCTACAAGTTAACAGTAGACAAACAAATAATCCAATTAAAAACTGGATAAAGGACCTGGACAGACATTTTTCCAAAGATAGTCAAATGGTCCACAGTATGTAAAGAAGTACTTAACATCATTAATCATTAGGGAAATAAAAAAACAAAACCACAATGACTCATTCCAGCTACATTGGTTATCTTCCAAAAGACAAAAGATAAATGCTGGTGAATATATGAAAGGAACCCTTGTGTATTCTTGGTGGGACTGTAAATTCATATAGCCACTGTGGAAAACAGTATGGAAGTGCTCAAAATATTAAAAATAGAACTACCATGTGATTCAATAATTTCATTTCTGGATATATCCAAAGGAAACAAAGTCACTATGTAAAGAGACATCTGTATCCCCCATGTTCACTGCAGTCTTATTTACAATAGCCAACATATGAAAAAAACCTAAGTGTTCACCAACAAATAAATGGATAAAGAAAATGTGGTGTATTTACACAACAGAATACTATTTGGCAATAAAAAAAGAAAGAAGGAAATCCTGCCATTTGTGACAACATGGATGGACCCTGAGGGCCTTTTGGTAAGTAAAATTAAGTCAGAGAACAACAAATACTATTGGGTCTCACTTATATGTGGAGTCTAAAAACAAAACTCACAGAAAAAAATATCAAATTTGTGTTTACCAGAAATGGGATGGAAAGAGGAGAAATATGATGGTGGTCAAAACACACAAACTTACAGTTAAAGATAAGTAAGTCCTGGGGATGTAACATATAGCATGATAACTGTAGTTAACTGCTATAAGGTACATTTGAAAGTTGCTAAGAGAGAAGTTCTCATTATAAGGAAAAAAACATTTTTAATTTTTTTACCTATATGAGATAATGGATGTTAACTTATTATGGTAATCATTTCATAATATATGTAAGTTAAGTTATTACACCATGTATCTTATACAGTACTGTATATCAACTCTACCTCAATAAAGCTGAAAGAAAAAAATTTTAAATGATATATCTGGTATGTTATTAAAAATAAACTACATTTAATTATAAAATTATTTAAATGATAAAAATATAATATGGTATTTGTAATTAGATCTAAATGATACAGCTCATCCAACTTTTTGTCGGAAAATGAAACCTTTACTATTTTGAGGGAAAGTAATCAAAATAATATTTTAAGACAAATAAAAAAAGGACTTGCTTTCTCACTCTTTATGAAATCACAATGACACAATGTCCACATTACAAGGTATTATTTGGGTGATCTATTTATAGGTAACTAGTTAAGAATCACCATCCAAGGAAATGTTAAGTGACTTTCAGTAGTAAATTCAAATTAAAATCATTAACGACATTTTCTTTCAAAAGGGTGATTTTTAAACTCTTTCAAACTCTGGGACTAAGAAATACAAGTTTTAAAATTTTGGTTTAAAACAAGAACAACAAAAAAAAAGATCAAAAGAATATGACAGCAAAATTTAAGGGTGATGGGATTTGAGAAAGTCTTACAGTTTAAGGAGATCAATTTTTAAGAAAATCTAAGGAATCATACAACAAAGGTGTTTGTCTCCAAAATAAACTAAAAACTTCTTCATTGACTTGTTTTAATCAACTTTTTCTATACTCTGAATGTTATAAGACAACCCTTATACAATGCCAGTCAATAATGATAAATAAAAAGGGCACTATAATACAATTACTTATTTATGAGTCAACTTTGTAGTTCTAACAAGAGCATATAAAAAATAAGGTACAAAAATTAGTTATTTTCATTTCTTAAAAAAAATCAAAGCTTTGCCATGAAAAACTATTAACTCTAAATGTCTTAAATTTTCAGGCCATCATCATTCAAGCAGTAGGCTAAAAGACATTTTTCATAATGCATACTAATGAGAACTTACTTCCTCCAAACTTTATTTAAATAGACCCACACTTTACTTGTTAACCAATTATAAAAGTTGGAATTATATAAGTTAAGACATTATAATGTAGTAATTAGAATTACATGGAAGATAACATAAGGTCACAAGTTTAATCCCTTTCTATGCAAGTTCAATATTCAGCTTTTTCCTATGCCCCTAGATTTGGTCTGTAGGACAGCAGTCACTGGATGGGAAGGGAGAGTTCATGAGGAAAGAGGAGAGAAAAAAGGCAAAGGAATCAGAGAAGAATGGGCCCACGCAAATCCTTTACTATTAGGGAAAAACAACTTAGTGAGATAATGTGTCAGGAATATTATCTTTCATTCCATGTACTAGTCCCATATAAGGGGACTGGGAAATTAAAGCAAAAACCTGAGAATTTAGTTAACTTATCTGAAGTGTGACATGGAAATTTTTAAGAGTTCTGGTCAAATTTGTTAAGAAATTCTTAAAAGTTCAGCAGTATTCCAAAACATACCCCAAGAACAGATGGGCCCATTAAAAACACATACTATCTCTGTTCTTAATTCTGCAGGAAGGATGCTACAGGTCAACAGACATGTACAGCAGTATTAATAACAGCAAATATGCCCATGCTGAAAACTAATTATCACCCCTCCCTTATTAAAATAAGTATTTCCAGTATTATAGGCAACACAAGCTATGAAATGCAATCTAGAATTTACCACTCAAATGCATGTTTCCAATATTTTTAAACTGCTGATTAGGAGGGAAATGAAAAATACAAGCACCATGTCCCTCTAAATCAGCAGTTCTCAACCTGTGGGTTGGGAACAATGAAAATACATTATGCATATCAGATATTTACATTACGATTCATAACAGTAGCAAAATTACAGTTATGAAGTAGCAACAAAAATAATTTTATGGTTGGGGGTCACCACAACATGAGGAACTGTATGTATTAAAGGGTCGCGGCATTAGGAAGGTTGAGAACCACTGCAATGTTCCTGTGAAGTACAAGCACCATAAAGGAAAATCATCTTAAGACAGAACTTTGTGCTATTTTTTGTGGCATCTCAGAGGTGGTCAGCTGCTTCAGGATGAAGCTGAACATCTCTTTCCCAGCCACTGGTTGCCAGAAACTCACTGAAGTGGAGGATGAGCGTAAACTTCGTACCTAGTATGAGAAGCTTATAACCACAGTGTGCTGCTGATGCTCTGGCTGAAGAATTGAATCAGTGGTCCAGAATGATGAACAACGTTTCCCCATTAAGCAGGGTGTCTTGACCCCTGACCATGTCTGCCTGCTGTTGAGTAAGGAGCATTCCTGTTATAGACCAAGGAGGACTGGAGAGAGAAAGCGCAGATCTGTTTGAGGTAGCACTGTGGAAGTCAATCTTAGTGTTCTCAACTTGGTCATTGTAAAAAAAGGGGAGAAAGATATTCCTGGTCTCACTGATACTACTATGCCTCATCGCTTGGGTCCCAAAGAGCTAGTAGAATCCACAAACTTTTCACTATCTCTAAAGAAGATGATGTCTGCCAATATGTTGTGAGTAAGCCCCTAAACAAAGAAGGTAAGAAACCTAGGACTAAGATTCAGCATCTTGTTTCTCCATGTGTTCTGCAACACAAATGTCAGCATATTGCTCTGAAGAAACAAAGTGCTAAGAAAAATAAGGAAGAGGCTACAGAATATGCTAAATTTTTGGCTAAGAGAATGAAGGAGGCCAAAGAAAAACACCAGGAACAGATTGCCAAGAGATGTAGGCTGCCCTCTCTAGAACTTCTACCTCTAAGTCTGAGTCTAGTAAAAAATGAGATTCATTAAAAGTAACAATAAATAAGAACAAACATTTTTCAAAAAGACAGAATCTAGACACACCATCAACAAAATGAAAAGGGAGTCCACTGCATGGGAGAACATATTAAACTATGATAAATCTAATAAGGGGTTAATTTCCAAAATATTTAAGGAACTCATACAACTTACAAAAGGAAGACAAACAATCCAATTAAAAAATGGTCAAAGGACTTAAACAGATACTTCCCCAAAGTAGACATACAGATGGCCAAGAGACATATGAAAAAATGCTCAAAGTCACTAACCATCAGAGAGATGCAAATTAAAATAACAAAGAGGTACCACCTCACACCTGTCAGAATGGCTATCATCAACAAATCAACAAACGACAAGTGCTGGCGAGGATGTGGAGACAAGGGAACCCTAGTACATTGTTCGTGGGAATGCAGACTGGTGCAGCCACTATGGAAAACAGTATGGAGTTTCCTCAAAGAATGTAACTGCCATTTGACCCAGTGATCCCACTTCTAGGAATATATCCTAAGAAACCCAAAACACTAATCAGAAAGAATATATGCACCCCTATGTTCAGAGCAGCACAATTTACAATAGCTAAGATCTGGAATCAGCCCAAGTGCCCATCAGTAGATGAGTGGATAAAAAAGCTGTGGTACTTTTATACCATGGAATACTATGCAGCTGTAAAAAAGAAAGATCTCTTTCTTTTTGAGACAGCATAGAGTGACCTAGAGAGTATTATGCTAAGCAAAGTAAGCCAATCAGAGAAAAATAAGTATCATATGATCTCACTCATATGTGGAATCTAATGAACAAAATAAACAAATGAACAAAAATAGATCCAGAGACATAAAAGCATGAATCAGACAGACATAAAAGCGTGAATCTCAGAGGGAAGTGGGGGATTAACCAGGGACTTATATGCATATATGCATAGCCCATGGACACAGACAATAGTGACCAACTGCCTGGGAGGGGCAGATGCAAGGTGGAGGGGGTCAATTGGAAAAAAGAGGGGGAAATTGTAATACTTTCAACAATAAAGATAAATTTAAAAAGACAGAACTTTGTTTGAATCAAGTTTTCATACATAATTGCCCAGTAACTATACACAACTTAGTAAATCTGTCCCCTAAAAAAGAAGGCAGAACACACTTTGGCTTTTATGTCATATCATTAGGAATATAGCTTAAAATAACAACATGAAATCTTATTTTAAATCTACTGTTCTGCTCCAAACACATTTCCTTTCACTGAAGACATCACAAAGAGCAACAAACATATGTACAAGAGTTAACTCGAAAAGCTTTGCACATTATGTGAAAATAGGAACTGTAAAATTTACACACATGCAAAAAATATCTACACTAATAAAAGAGAAACATGGTAATTGGCGTACGACCGCTACCCTTCCCATTGGCTAATCAGCATATCCTTATGCAAATTAACTGTCAGCCAAGATGGCGGCCGGCAGCCAGGCAGCTGGAAGCAAGCAGGGAGGCTCGCTTGCTCCAGTGACTGCAGACTCCAACGTTCCCCACCTGACTTGCCG
>NW_005359149.1:1020586-1025262 GCF_000412655.1 Myotis brandtii
GGCGCCCCAACCCCCTGATTGGCCCTGCTCTGTGCATGACAGGGGGCGGCGCCCCAACTCCCCAATCAGCCCTGCTCTGAGCCCGACCAGGGGCTGCACCTAGGGATTGGGCCTGCCCTCTGCCACCCAGGAGCAGGCCTAAGCCAGCAGGTCGTTATCTCCTGAGGGGTCCCAGACTGCAAGAGGGCACAGGCCGGGCTGAGGGACGCCCCCCTTCCCCCCCGAGTGCACAAATTTTTGTGCACCAGGCCTCTAGTATAATTAATAATAAGCAGTATCATTGTAATACCAAAGCTACAGCAATTTTTCCCTGCTGGATACATTTTAAGACATAATTTTTAATCCCAAGACAAGAAAAAGTGTGTTTTGACATTTATTTTCAGCTAGTTTATTTTTTCTATCTTTTCTACCTTTACTCATTTACACCCACCCTATATAATAAAAGCCTAATATGCTAAGTGTCCGGTCATCTGGTGATCAGTCGACTGTTCAACCAATCAAAGCATAATATGCTAATGATATGCTAAGGCCGCTCAACTGCTCGCTATGACGTGCACTGACTGACCACCAGGGGGGAGACAGACAACCAGTCAGTCAGTCACTATGACGTACACTGACCACCCAGGGGGGCAGACGCTCCGACCGGTAGGTTAGCTTGTTGCTGGGATCCGGCTGATGGGGACTGAGCGAGATGGGCCGGACACGCCCTGAAGCCCTCCTGCGTCCCTCCCCAGCCAGCCGGCCCCAATTGGGACTATGCAAGATGGGCCAGACACGCCCGGGAGCCCTCCTGCGGTCCATCCCTGGCCCTGATCGTGCACCGGTGGGGTCCCTCAGCCTGGCCTGCACCCTCTCGCAATCCAGGACCACTCAGGGGATGTTGGAAAGCCAGTTTGGGCCCGATCCCACAGGCCACTCCCCTCGGGAGGGCGCCAAACGCAGGGCTCACGGCAGGCAAGTGCTGCTGTGGTGGCACGAGCCTCTCACAATCAGGATTGATTGGGCACGAGCCCGCGGCAGGCGCAGTGGGGCCGGGATGAGCGGGACTGGCAGGTAGGAGCTGCAGGCGGCATTGGACTCCGGGTTTTGGCCCGATCCCTGCAGGCCACCCTGAGGGACCCCACCCGTGCACGAATTCATGCACTGGGCCTCTAGTATATAACAATAAACTCTATAATACTTAGTGCCATCTCTGAAGTTAGAAAAATTAACACTGAAAAGGGAATACAGCCAGGTCAAGGAAAACTAGATATGGGAGGGCAGCCTTGACATTTCAAGGCTAAGTAACACTTTTAGGTGGATCTAACATCTCCTACACAGTATCTTCTCTCCTAGGCACCAGACCCAAGTATGGCATGTTCTTGTTCTCTGTAAAGGCTGAATTATGTTCACTACTAAGCTCAGTACCGTAATTTACTAAGTCAAGGTCAGCCCTCCCTCTAGGAGTCAGCAAACTGATTCCTACAGCAAAAACATTGAATTATAATCTGGGTACTTGGGTTTTAACACACAGGCTGGTTCAGTGCTTGTGAGGTAGTAGTGTCAAGAATTGTTAAAAAAAAAAAAAAAGATTTAGACACATGCAACATACATACACACACCCATTGAGAAATATATATACATTAAAAAAAACAAGCAAATAATCTTCTAAAGCAGAGGTTAGCAAACTACAGCCAGTTAAAAACTACAGTCTGGTTTTTATTAAGTTAGGAATTATTTTAAAATTTTTAATGGTTACAGTTTAAATGACTATGAGAAACTACGTTATATCCTGAATTTTGCCTGTTGGCCTGCAAAGCCTAAAATATTTCACTGTCTGTTCCTTTCAGAAAAAGTCTGACTTCTTTGCTAAAGCAAAAACTATGCTTCCCTGTAAGTTTTAGCTCTAGCATGTAAATATGTTCATAAGGAACAACCAATATTTAAAGTTAAAATCTAATACCATTACAGAAACGGTAATATCAACTTAAGCATTGGTATAAACATACATGATATACACTTGGAAAAGAACAGGAAGGAGATCAACATAAAAATTAACTTATCTTGGTAAATGGCATTTTCACTTTTTTTCCTGTACTTTCCCAATCTTCTTAAGTGAGCATATCATTGTTAAGATCAGGATATAGTACTAGAACATTATAGTGCAAATTTTCAAGAAAATATACACCAAAAAATTTTTGTGACTTGAATTGCAGTTATGTGGGTACTTACATATAGGCTCAGTAACACTTTGGTATTCACCATTACAAACTGTTAATTAAGAATTAAAATAGTACATTTACATTCTTTCACATACATAAAAAAGAGAAGGCCCTGTTTCATCAGAAGTCAGAGTTGTCATCTGAACTCTCAAGGTCACTACTTTGGAAGTAACTTTCAGGCACACTACAAGATACTTTATATAATCTGAAGTTTAATTCAAATATTATCTCCTACATTCATGTTAGCTTCAATATTTCTTTCAAAACATAGTAAAAAATGTGACTAAAACCCTAAATATATTCTATGCATACTCCATATACACTATATAACCATAGCATTAACATCTAAAGTCATACTGGGCAATACAAGTTCTTATTAACTAAACAGTTCAAACAAAAACATATTTTTTACTGATAGAAAATAAAATGCTACTACTAAAAAATCAGACAACTGTTCTGCTAAAAGGTATAAACAATGAAACAATCATGATTGTTTTCATAAATAGTATTTTAATTTTCTTGTTCAATAATTATTGCTTAGCTGTTGTTTTGAAGCCCACTATTAACGGTAAACATACGAAAGCATACTAATATACATGACATATGATATATCATTATGACCAATTTAACTCTAACTTGATAAATGAGAGGTTTACTTTGGTTAAAAGGCATTTTAAAGTCACATCTCTGTTTTCTGAAACAAAAACCAGTCTTTGCTTTATGGTTTATTTCCTTAGTTTATCTTGAAAATGCACATAAGTTTTATTTCGGAATGATGTTAAAGTCCAAATTTATTTCTCCCAAACCACAAATTTAAATTAGAATACCACTTATCAGACTACAAACATCAGCTTTTCTTTCCAAGTGTCACTCATATTTCTGTTCCCTTTATAGTACAATGTTAACTGGTAAAGAATTTAATATCATTAAAATATTAAACTGCAAACTTTTAAAAAGTAAAAACTATTGGTCATATCATGTACCAAAACTACTGAAAGGAACAAAGCTCCCATAGCCAGTTAACGCTGACTAGACTAAGTCTTAACTTTGCTTAAAACGGCAGCTGTAAGAGTTTTTCTATTCTCCCTCTTCTCTTGATGATAGAAGCAAGCACTGAGAGAGAAACTTAAAACATTTACTCACAGAGCAAAAAACACAATCCAGAGCCCTATTAGTAACAATTTAAAGGCAAAGGCTTCATCTCACTACAGAATTTTGCAAGAACACATCAAAATTCAAGAATTGGCCTTAGCCTCAAAAATGTATCTTACTTATGTAGACTAACATTACAAATCCAGATTCTGTTGTCAAGGATAGTTAAAAATCCTCCAAAAATTCAACCATGAGCTACTTATTTAACAGAAAACAGATTTTGAAGACTTTTTGTTTCATCTGAAATGTCTATCCTGTTAAGTACTACATACAAACAAATCTTGTCAGAATTATATTTAAATAGCATCTACGTATTATAGATTAAGATCTCTTACATATGTACAAAACAGAGACAATCTGTCACTCTAGGCTAAATTTTCCTTTTTTTAAAAAAGAACTGCATACATATATTTAGTAAAGCAAGTAAAAAAAAAGACCCTTTGTATATAAGGATATACAAAATAACTCAGTTCTATAGTCACAGCCTCTTTTTAAAACTTCTGAAATTAATTTACTCTAAAAGATATGCAGGCATTCAATAGGTTATAAAATTGCTAGGAGATTTCTATTTCTGGTTTCTGCCATAATAAATACTAAGGGTTTAAGCTTAGCTGCTTTTTTTGACTTAAAAGATTTTTTCCACAGTCAGCAACTTACAACAGAACATACTGTAATACCAAAATGGAAACTACTTAATCAACATTTCCTCATGGAAACACATATCATACACAACAGTCTGTAAGGGTAAAGTTTTATTTCAAAAAGTAGCATTTATATTTTATTTAGCAACACAAGCTCAATTTTTTTTTCTGGTTCTGTCAACATGTTCGGTTAATTTTAGTCAACATTAATAATACACACAAAAAAGTGAAAATGTAAGCAATAATATAAGGCAATTTGTTTGTAAGTTTGAATAAGACCACACTTTCATATTTTTAGAACATAGGTCACAGGTTTTCAAGTCCTATAAAATAAATATGATCCTGTTCTCATGCTATGTTTTTTAAAACTGTTCCTGTAAAGAATTTAAGCCATGTGGAAAACTCAACAGTATGTGAATCATCCAATACATAAATCTTTCAGGTTTCAAGTTCTAAATTTCAGTCATCTATAGCATCACAGAAGGCTAACAAAGGATTGAAAACTCTTGGGCATAATTTGAAAATGTTCCAATTCCCTTTCTGCCCACTTTTCAAAACATACCATTTAATTAAAAAAAAATCTCATTCATAGTTGGTCCTGTTGCTTTTAACACATTTAACTTCTAAATTCTATCATTTACAAAATATTGCAGGAAATAACTTTTTAGTCATTGAGTTCTCT
>NW_005359149.1:1025687-1027652 GCF_000412655.1 Myotis brandtii
ATATATATATATAGTTTATTTTGAAAATCTGTAGACCCAGGGGAAATATAGTTAATTTGGCTTCTGACTCACACTTTTAAATAATCACTTGCAATACTCCTCATTCAATTGCCTCATTCTTTGTGCTTCCTCTTCACAAAGTCTAAGCTCACTTCCTAAGAGCTTTCTTCTTGCAGGAATCAGCATTTATTGACCTCACAAAGTACACACATTTGCTGTTGTCAGCAAAGAACACAGAAATTGGAGAAAAAAGCATCACAGAAGCACTGGAAGTGTATGTAAGTATATCCTCTTATACAGTTATATTTGTAAAGATCTGGGACTTCATATTTAACCTAAGAAATACTGAAGATTTTTGTATTTAAGAAGGAAATACAGCATTCCAACCCAAGAGTTCATTTCATCTGACTGAGTCAGGACCTGAAGTTGCTACAACTGAGTAGAAAGAAAGGTAATTTCTACCACATTTACTGGTACTTAACACAGTTAAGTAATATTAAAATCTGAGTATTTTTCAAAGCCTCCTGAGGTCATCTGAGATGTCATGGGATTTTTCATAATGGGAGGGTGTTAATCCCCAATGCCCTGGCCTACTCCCAATTTGGATCATTAGTTTCTGCTTACCTAAATTCCGATTACCATTTCAGTTGGCTCAGATATTCTTCATTTCCTGTCTTGAACTATAGTCCAAGCACTAATTATTAAACAGCCAAAGTGAAATAGCTTCTTTGGGTGTCTATATGCCATCAAAAACATTTCACATTCCTTTAAGATTAGTAAAACAGTAGTTTAACCCATATTCTGTTGTGACTTTTAAAATTTTTTCTACTGTTATTTTGTATGGCACACAGAATGTTTTGATTATAATTTTACATAGAATTTTTAGGGTTTATTTTTTTAAAAGAATTTGTGATGAGCTTAAGTGCTAACAAAGGTGTGAAACTGCAGACCAGAGCTAGTACAAAGATGAAACAGCTAAATGGACCCAGTTCACCACTCCCCCATCCCTACCATCAACATCCACACACGTATCCCTCCCTCGCATTCTCCTCCCTCCCCACCTCTCTCTCTCTTTCTCTCACACACACAACACACACATTTCCCTAAATTTGTATATACACATATGTACATGCATGTATTTGTAAAAATGTGTGTGTATCTAGATATATATATATCAAAGTCTAATATGCTAAGTGTCCCTCCCACCATGCGACCAGTCGCTATGACGCACACTGACCACCAGGGGACAGACGCTCAGCGCAGGAGCTGCCATTACGCACACTTGCCATTTACAGAGAAACAGCAGTGTGGACCTGGCACCGACAAAACAACACTCGGGCTTCCCCCAAGTTCAACACAGGCCCCGCCACCACCCCAGAGCTACAGTCCACCAAATCGCAGCTGATGCTGCCAAGACCCCATGGTGCAAAATGCAGCCCAGTGGCTGTGGGGCCGGGTAATGATGTCATGTAGCAATGTCTGGCTTCCCTCCATAGTGACGACTAGCATCCTTGGAGTTTCTTCAGCCCAGGAACATGACTTGTTTTATAGCCAGGTGCAAACATTTTACACTTTAACCAAATGTCTGTGAAGCATTTTCCCATGCCTCATCTCATTTGATCCTCACAGAAGTCCTGGAGTAGGTATATAGGAGACTCGATGTAATCCTAATTTCCTTTCATTAGCCAAAAAATAGAGATTTACAAAGCTTAGAATCTTGACCTGAGTGAAAAAAAGTAACAAATGGTGGACCTTGAAAATGACTTCAGGTTGTGGCTGTGGGGCCGGGTAATGATGTCATGTAGCAATGTCTGGCTTCCCTCCATAGTGACGACTAGCATCCTTGGAGTTTCTTCAGCCCAGGAACATGACTTGTTTTATAGCCAGGTGCAAACATTTTACACTTTAACCAAATGTCTGTGAAGCATTTTCCCATGCCTCATCTCATTTGATCCTCACAGAAGT
>NW_005359149.1:1028981-1039385 GCF_000412655.1 Myotis brandtii
CCCAAGGACCCCCCCCCCCCGAGTGCACAAATTTTTGTGCACCAGGCCTCTAGTCTATATAATAAAAGCCTAAGTGACTGTTACAGCAGAACAACCGGTTGCTATGATGCACACTGACCACCAGGGAGCAGACGCTCAATGCAGGAGCTTCCCCCTGGTGGTCAGTGCGCTCCCACAAGGGGAGCACCACTCAGCCAGAAGCCGGGCTCATGGTTGGCGAGCGCAGTGGCGGTGGCAGGAGCCTCCCCCACCTCCATGGCAGCCCTAAGGAGCAGCGAGCTGAAAGGTAAGGAGCAGCGAGCAGGTGGGGAGTAAGGAGCAAGGAGTACCAAACTGCGAGAGAGTGCAGGCTGGACTGATGGACACCCCGCCCAATGGCATGAATTTCATGCACCAGGCCTCTAGTCTATATACATAAAGCTCTTGCTGGCGCCAATTGCATGCGTGTGTTTCAATCTGTCATTGTCAATTATGAATTTGGTTGACACTTCTATTATAAAGAAAGGGTGAATAGCAATATTAAAATATTTCTTCTAATTAATTTCCTTTCAAGGTGCACAAATCCGTGCACCAGGCCACTAGTATACAGTATATATCCTAATTCAGTGTTTAAAATTCAAGAAATTCTGGATTCTCAAATAAACCCAATCTCAAGGTTTGAGGCTAAGAAACTGAGGAGTAATACTTTTATATTTGAAAAATGTAAAGTTTATATAATTGTCTGCCTTCCCTATACAGCTTCCACTAATTGCAACCTACTATAAATTAGTTAGGGAGGGGAGGAGGGAACCACAATAAGGTTCATGTCTTTAACACCTCTCTTTAATGCTTATTAATCTCCCTTTTGCCACTAAAGGCTTATCCTGGACTACAGACAGCAGTAGCAGCCGGAGTGACTAGAGGAGACAGAAGTATAGGAGAGGGCTGAATCCATATTAACATCCACAGAAAATATTTAATCCAGGAATTTTGAATTTTAAGAATTTTCCATATTCTCAATGCTACTTGAGATTATGGGAAATTCTTGAATTACAATGATTCTAAAACTCCTAAATTTAAATTCTTTCATAGCTATTAATGTGTGCCATACAAAATAACAGTAAAAATATTTTAAAAGTCATAACAGAATATGACTTAAACTACTGTCTTACTAATTTTAAAGGAATGTGAAAATTTTTTGATGAAATATAGACACCAAAAGAAGCTATTTCACTTTAGCTATTTAATAATTAGTGCATAGACTATGGTAATTCAATTATTTATTCAACAATTATTCTAAAACTCCTAAATTTAAACTCTTTCATAGCTATTAATATTGTTCTTCAAAAGGAATCATAATTTACTTTTGCTAATAATAACAACTTTGCATTGGTAATAATGTTGTAAGTATGCTTTCAAATATGTCATTTGGCCTCCATACTCTATAGTCACTCTAGAATCGCTTTGTACAGTAACTCATTTGGAGAAGTTACATATTTTAATCCCAGACTAACACCTATGACATATTTTCTACCTACCTCAAACCTTACCCCAAAGATAATTCCGAATCCATATCTACTGCAAGAAAGTTAGATAATGTATTATAAGAACAGAATATAAACGACTTTTCAATTAGTAATTTTTAGATGAGATGAGCAACTGTTTTCCCCTCAGATATAGAATTTTTAATTAAATTAATTTAAATCACTAGTCAAGAAGATTCTATTTCAGCTGTTTGTCTGTAGAGAAAGCATTTATCTTACATAAAACACTAAGATATGTTTTATGTAATTAAGGTATAGACATAGGGTTTTTAGTTTTAAAATGTAATAATAAACTGTTTGAAATGGTAATGTGTTTAAATATTTACTGAGATGAATTTTTCAAATTTGTACAAAACTGAATGACTTGGCCATTTCATTCTCAAAAGTAAATGAAGCAGATAGTTATTAAGTCACGGCAAAGTGAACCATCTCCAATTCAATCAGCTCCAATTCTACATCTGTATTGAAAGTAATCACCATTAAAAATCAACAGAAATTTAAAATTTACCTATAATTTTTTTCTTGACTATTCTATAAAAATACTTTCATTGTTGTTGTTATAGAGTAGATGAGAACAATAAAATTATTACCATAAGGTACCTATGTATTTTTTAAAAACCAATACTCTAAACCTTGTTTACAACATTTTAACTAAATTAGACATATAAAAATGTGATCATCTAAATGAAATTAATTAATCTAGTTATATCAACCAAAGAAGCTTAAAATTTTGAATTATTGAGTATATTCACCAAACTCTTTACTTATATATTTTAATAAGCTCCATGAACTTCTATGTGTCTTGCTCACCACTGTATCTCCAAAGCCTGAGTGCCTGGAGCTTAGCATTCAATGAATACCTGCTAAATGAATTAATTAATAAATTACATCTAAATTTAGAATTAGTAAACACTATATAAAAGTAAACTTTCTATTAAAAATGTACTATTCAAGGCTTATTATTTCAATAAACTCTGATGAATTCAGTCTTATCATGTGATTTTTGTAAGTTCTATGTTGTTAGATGAATCACTATTAACCCTGAATTTCTTTAGTACTGAAAATACAGAAAGATGAGGACTTATAGCTCTAAATCTAGACAAATCTATGGAAGTAATGATCACACCATAGCCGAATCCTCCACAAATGTCTAACACCAGCCTCTACTTGTGAGCATTGAGAATTTAGGTAATTCAGTTATTTATTCAACAACTATCTACTACATGCCCAGCGTTATACTAGGCATCACAAATACATATATAAGTAATATGTATCCTCAAGAAAAGCACCAGTTTGAGAGGTGAGAATCACATGAGTAAATCAAACATGAATGGCAAAAAAAGTGAGCAAAATTTTACAAAAAAAAGAGAAGACTGAAATTGAAGGTCATGTTCATAAATGAGATGAGAAGTGACCTGGTTGTCATAGGAATGTGGAGTAGAATATGGGAGCTGAGAGGATGCTGAACCCAAGGTGTCAGAGAAAGGCATTGTGAATAGAGGACACAGCATAAGCAAAGGTACAAAACATACACACACACAAAAAAAAATAATTAAACTTTTAAAAAAATAAAATATTAACCTATATTAAAATAAACATCCCTTTATATAAAACATTCTTACAAAAGCCTTTAATAAAATAATTTTAACCCAGAAGTATTCTCTCAAGAACCTAAAATTCTAGGACTAGGATAAGATTTACAAAGTAGTCCCAGAAAAGTAACTTCACCTGCTTTCATGTCCTTTGATGTTTAAGCTCAAGGTAAAACCACATGATCAATAGGTTCGAATCCTCACCTTTTCATTTTTACCACTATCATGAACCTCATCAATTATTCTAAAACTCATGAATTTAATTTCTTTCATAGTTATTAATGTTGTCTCTTCAAAATAAACCATAATTTCCTGAAGGCAAAAACCATCTTAACAGTCTTGAAGGTCCCCACACATATCTAAAACTACAGAAGAGATTCAATTAGAAATTTATTGACTGATTGTTTATTGAGATTGAAATTTTTACCTTTTTAAAGCACATGCTACTCTAAAATATACTTGACATATAACCTTTCATTCTAGTTGATCAGACTTGATAAGAAAACAGGTGGGAATTAGTGTTTTGAGAATTTTTAACCTGCACCCTGCTATCATAACCTAGCATCAGGTTTAATTTTGTCCTTCAGGGAGAAGTCTATTAGTCAACCAACTCACTTACAGAACCACAAGAGAGACCCTGAGAGTAGGGTTAGCAACCCTGAGTTTATGCATTAAGCCCTGTGTTATAGATAATGCAACCCTGAAATGTAGATGTTTTTATGTTCTGTAATTCTCATACTACTGTGACAAACTAAAGAGAAATGTAAGACTCTTACCTTTTCCATAGAAGGACACAAATAGAAGACATTCGTTTGTTGAAGGTGTAAAGTAATAAATATAATGAATTAAAATGTACTTGGGGTATTTTGATAAATGATCACTTTAAAAGCATTTGATGGGGGGAAGAACACTTGGAGAGCTTCAGCAATAAAGAAACTACGCTTTTTATGACTGAAGGATAAATGTGTAATTGTAAAGATGTATGCAGAGCATTGGTAGTCCATGAATACACTTGAGTATTTAAAAAAGAAACAGTTTGAGGGAAACACCTGTTAAGAATCTGTGTGAACCCTAGCTGGTTTGGTTCAGTGAATAGAGCATCAGCCTGCAGACTGAAGGGTCCGGGGTTCAATTCCAATCTAGGGAATATTCCCGGGTTGTGGGCTCAATCCCCAGTAGCAGGCGTGCAGGAGGCAGCCAATCAATGATTCTCTCTCATCATTGATGTTTCTATCTCTCTCTCTCCCACTCCCATCCTCTCTGAAATAAAAAAATATATATATTTTAAAAAAAGAATATGTGTGAAATAACACATAGTACTATAAATCTGAAAAATATGAAACTAAGACTATTTCCCATATGAGGAAGAAAATAACTTATTTATTTAAAAGCTTTTATTGTATTACATGTATATCTGCTTTCAAAAATACTGGTAAAGATTCCTGTAAACTGCCTATGAAGAGATTTAATAAAGAGAATTAATTCTCATTATCTTTCAATAACAACTTTAAAATATTACGAGAGAATTTAAAAGAGAATGCAAAGGATAAAAGATTAAAACAATCAACAAAATCCACGGTGAAGCTATTAAAGAAATAAGACATCCTGTGAAAATGGAAGCTTTCTAATGATAATTTAGACATTTAATCTTGGTATTATGAAAATTTCAAACTAATCCATCAGTTTACTGATGGCTCCAATCTACACCCTTTCTTAAAAGATAAAAAATAAAAATAATCAAGCTTTTAGCTTCTTGAGCAGTGTATTTTAACTGATAATTTACACAATAGCCCTGGCTATTTGGCTGGCTGAACTTGAAGTATGATTGTCTTTGTCTTTGTTGTTTTTGTAATCCTTTGATAATTTTTAATAATAAAGAAACTAGAACTTACTATTACCTCGGTAAAGGAAAGTACCTTCAAAGAAGGATTATATAATTTACACAATATAATCACAAAGTTCTGAAAATATAGCTACAATTAGTGTCCCGCAGTCTATTTCCACTAAATTTAAACCATGGTCTATCTATGGGAGGAATATCTTACAAGTAAACGAAACCAAGCTGGATCTATTCTGCTAGCTTTTTTTCATTTTCCAACAAGCCACATTGTTGGTGGTGTGTTTGGACACCTTCAATTACTATCTCAGAAGCAGTAAGGTCTGTTTTTTGAACTGCCTTCTCATAAACACTAGGAGCTTCAATTTTCTTTCAGATGCTATAGAATGTATAATACCTGACTTTATTATTTTGAAATATGTTTTTTATTGATTTTAGAGAGATTGGAAGGGAGAGGGAGAGAAAGAGAGAAACACTGATGTGAGAGAGAAACATCCATGCCTCTCATACGCACCCTGACCAGGATTGAACCTGCAACCTGGGTATGTTCCCTGACTGGAATCAAACCTGCTACCTTCAGTGCACAGAACAACACTCAACCAAGCCACACCGGCTAAGGCCTATCATACCTAACTTTAAAATGTATAAAACAACTCTTATTTTTACTAAACTAGTCATCCTCTGATCCCTCGACATTGTTAACTCTGAGACCTCAGCAAGTTCCAAAGTGTCTGATTGAAATCAAAGGCATAGAAAACTCAGCTTGATCTGAAAAACTGGACCAAGAATTCTGTACCTCATCATGTAATCATGAATTGCAATCAACAGGTGTTCCACTCACCAGCTATTTTAAGCCATTTTATATGACTGTAGCAAGACTAATTCTCTTCTAAATAAGCATGTCAACACTTACACCAAAACTATGCTTTTCTTCAAAATTGTCTCCTTAGAAATCTTAATATTTACTTAACCTATGCTACAACTTTCCAAAAAATTTTAGAACTTTCTTTTCCAAAATTTCCATCGCAGAAAATTTACTACACATATAGAAATTCCTCTCATTGCTATGTAAACATTGGATTAATACTCTTGGCCTTGTTTTTCCAACTCTCCTTCCCACCACCCCCTCTATTCCCATATTCCCTTATATCTGGCCCCTGCCTTTTCCTTTCTGCTGGTTTTTGAAATCAACACAATGAGAATTTATAGGATGGGAGGAACTCTGAAGTGACCCAGAAGAATAGATAGTGGAACAAAAGAAATAGACCTGGATGTAAACAATCATTTTCATGCCTCTTATTTGCTAGTATCATGGGTAAAAATGTGCAAAAAGCCATAAAAATATTTTAAAAAAATAAAAAACATACATTATGTAATGTCCATACTTTCTTTTGAAAGAAGTATCTTCCAAGCCAAAAGTTTCCAAGTCGATGTTCAGGAGGATTAGAAAAGGGATAATTCCAAAATGTTAACTGTCCATTAGAGGTGTGACTTATATTTTACCTCCTTTCCACCAACACTTGATATCCCATCTTATCACGCTGCTCATCATACCTGGCACTAAGATTAACTTCTTCCACAATAGTCAATGTTCTAAGTTGAAGCCGACTCAAATCACCACCAAGAGTGCTCAAATACAAAAAAAAAAAAAAAGATAATAAATATTTCCTGAATAGGACTTGGGTGGCAGGGTAATGAAATAGCAAGAATTTTTGATAGACTAGGAAACCTCCCATCACAGATGCTATTAGCACAGGTGTCTTTTTGTCCCCTACTTTCTAAAATGAATATAATAATATTCTAAGGATGTTGGGGTCAATGACCAAAGTAAATGAGGGCAATTTGGTCCATTACTGAGCAATATAACTGGGTAATTCATTTAAATCATGGGTATACAGAAAAATCTACATTTCTTGAGAAAACAGCTGAAAGATCATTTTACATAAATAAAAGTTAAGCTGCTTAATTAAGATTAAGTTAAAAGGGAGAAATTTTTCTTTTGTTTTGTTCCTGTAATGCTGCTTTTGTAACTTGAAAAATGAAGAGCACCTTTTACACCACAATACATTAACATGGTATATGTAAATACCTACACATTCTTTCCAAATCATAAACTCTCCTTACCTGCTAATGGGCAATTAATTGTATACATGCAGACTCACTTCTGATTGCATTTACCTCAACTAATTTCAATTATTCAAGTGAGGCTCATTTAAAAAATGAAATTATTTAAAAATATATATAAGAGACAAAGCAGATGACCAAACTTAGGAAACTAAAACCAGGCCTTAGAAATAGGACTCCTACATCTGATGTGGAAGGGAATTTAGATTTGGAAAGAATACTCTAATCCAAGTCAGAGAGCTCATCTATGCTCCTGCCTAGGTTTTGAAAAGCAAAGAAAAGGGTCAGAAATAATCAATGAGTAAGTGAAAACTTTCCAAAGTTTTTTCCTTGCTCACATACAAATTTGTCTCTGGGTCCACAGTGGGAAAGGAGCAGGCATCAATTACTCTTGAGTCATAAAATCAGAAAGGTAGTAAGCTCCTGAATGAAGGAGAAGGCATAAACTACTCAATTAGCATGACAGAAAAATTAGTATTACAACACCACTGAAGCTTTGGAAGAAGAAAACTGAAATGTTTTTAGTAATCAAGATCAATAAACAAATTAACTGCATGCTGCTCATCTAATCTGAAATTTATAAAATGTTCATAAATTATTTCTGTTTTAGAGTTCTTTATTGTTTTGGGTTTAAAACATAAAAATATATAAGGACTCGTGTTTGTTTGTAATTTTAATCCCCCTACCCTATTTTTCCCACAATTGTAAAATCACCAATGGGATTTTCAGAAGGAAAAAAAAAAAAGCTTTCAGGTTCATACTTTGTAACTTGGATATTTTTAGAAACATCTATTCATGTTTCCATGTTTTGGCAGTTTGTGTTTGGACACCTTCATTTTAAGGTTTAGTATAACAGAGTCTATCAAAACTTTCCCAATTACAAAAAAAATAAGTAGAAAAATTCAAATAATAGTCCAAATTATCAAGTCTCTCAGGAATCAATTTTCTTAAATAATTGTGAAAACATTTTGCCAAAGAAACCTGAAACACTGATTTGAAAGAATATATGCACCCCTATTTCATTGCAGCATTATTTACAACTAGAGGCCCAGTGCACGAAAATTTGTGCAGGGTGGGGGGGGGTCCCCTCAGCCCAGCCTGCCCCCTCTCACAGTCCAGGAGCCCTCAGGGGATGTACTGATGGCTTTGGCCCACTCCCCACAGAGCGGGCCTAAACTGCAGTCTGGCCTCCCTCTATGGGAGGCAACCGGGCTGATCAGGGGAAGGCGCCCATCACCCCGCTGCTGCTACCACTGCTGACCACAGCGGCTGCGAGGCCTGAGCCCCGGGCCTCGCAGTTGCCTGAGCCCACGGCTGCAATGATCTCCGGGCTGCTGGGTTCAAGGCTGCCTGAACCCACGGCTGCCTGAGCTCCGGGCCTCGCAGCCTCTGTGGCTTTGTCCAGATGGACATCCGGATGGACGTCCAGAAGAGATCTGCCCTAATTAGCACATTACCCTTTTATTAGTATAGAGTATTAGTATAGATAGCCAAGATTTGGAAGCAGCCCGTGCCCATCAGCAGATGAGTGGATAAAAAAGCTGCAGTACATTTACACAATGGAATACTACTTGGCCATAATAAAGAAGGAAATCTTACCTTTTGCTACATATGATGGACCTGGAGAGTATTATGCTAAGTGAAATAAGCCAGTCAGAGAAGACAAGTACCATATGAGCTCACTTACATGCAGAATCCAACGAACAAAATCTATATATATATAAAAGCCTAAGCGACTGGAACGACCGGTTGCTATGACACGCACTGACTACCAGGGGGCAGATGCTCAATGCAGGAGCTGCCCCCTAGTGGTCAGTGCGCTCCCACAGCCAACCTCCCCTGGCCAGCCAACCTCCGGTGGTCCCTCCTCCCGGCCCCCGCGCTGGGATGGGGAACCAGGGGTGAGTGGCAGCAGATGCGGCCCCTTTCCCAGAGGGGCCGATGGCTGGCTCCCTCCTTGGGGCCAGCTGCCAACCTCCTGTGTCCCGTCCCTCCCCCTAGATAGCAGGCCCCAATCAGCCCAACACCTGGCCTCAGTTGAGGCACATGCAGGAGGCAAGCAATCAATGTGTCTATCACCTCTCGCTCTCTCTTCCTCTCCCTCTTCTCCTCCCCCTCCCTCCCACTCTCTCTAAAAAATTAATGGGAAAAATATCCTCAGGTGAGGATTAACAAAAAACAAAACTGTAGTTGAGCTGGGGGGAAAAATAACATACATTCAAAATCATATAAGCAACAGGCACCTTTATTCCAGGTTAATCATCTATAATAATAAAAGTGTAATATGCTAATTAGACCAGACAGCCGAACGACCTTCCGGACAAAGCCAGGGCTGCGAGGGCAGAGGCAAGCCGCCAAGGCTGCAAGGGCAGAGCCTCTTGCACGAATTTCGTGCATCAGGCCTCTAGTTTAATTAATATAAACTTAAGCAAATACTAAACAATACCAACAAGATCAATTTTAGTTTAAAAAAAAAACCAGAACAATGTAGTAGAAATAATATATGCACAATGAATGCTTATATATAAAATTATACCTTCAAATATTTGTATGAAAGTTCAAATATTAAATTTAAAGAGAAAAGTAAAAACAAATACATAAAGGCAAGAGAATGTCAAAAAACCTTGTAGAAGAATTAAGAGGGCAGTACAGTTAAACCTCACAACAAAATTTATAAAATCTACATGTAAAGAAAGCAAAGGTCAAGTCTCAAAAAAATGACATCTCCTCCTAGGGTGGAATAGTAAGAGAAATTACAGTCTTTCAAACTGTAATTTTACTAGAATTGAAGGCAATTAAACAGTCTAATGAAACAATTATAATATTTTTTGTTACGCTTCACACGGTTTTTTTTTTACAAGATACTCCCATGTACATTATCTAGGGTGACAATAGAGCAGCACATCACTCTCATTTTGAAGACTGGTACTTTAACATTTTAAGAAATTTACCCAAGGGTACAATGTTTGTCTTGGGGACAGAAAACATTTTAAGAAATTTACCCAAGGGTACAATGTTTGTCTTGGGGACAGAAATCCAACTCTAAGCCTTTATTTTGTATTACTATTAAGTAGTCTACTTGTACGAGAATTACCTGCTTATCATCTTTGCACTATATTTTTGTTTATGTGTCACTATAATTCCTTGGGGGTAGACATTATATCTGCCTCTAGCCATTTTTGTAGCACCACCACCTGACACTGTATCCTATCTAATAATAGAGAAACATGGTAATTAGCCATACCTCCGCTACCCTTCCCATTGGCTAATCAGGGCGATATGCAAATTAACTGCCAACCAAGATGGCGGCCGGCAGCCAGGCAGCTTG
>NW_005359149.1:1040875-1051738 GCF_000412655.1 Myotis brandtii
CGGGCTGGGGGCCCCTTCCCCCCCCCCCCCCCCCAGTGCACAAATTTTTGTGCACCGGGCCTCTAGTCTTATTATAAGTGTTCAAAAAATGTCTGTTAATGGACAAGTATAAAAGTACTCAAAGTAACCTATTAAATGGAGAATGCATTTAGTTACTTTTACAATACACACATACAAAACTCTCACTAACAGACCCAGTTAATTGGGCCTCCCCAGGAAGCCATGTTTGTACCAGTTAACAACAATCATGTCTCTAACCCCAACTAACTGAATCAGACATGGGCAGCCAATCCAATCCACTAGTTTATTGATCACCAAATGTTCTCATTCGCAAATTGAACCCAAGAGGCAGACAAAAAGATAGTGCTTAAGCTAGACATCTTGTGCATTTCGTCAATGCAATAAATAAGGAAGCTAGTCAGTAAAAGGAACAGGAGCAAAAAGCAGACATCACCTGGGAACCTGAATTCAAAGAGACTCTTTGTCCCCTAAAGTGCAAAGAAAACAGACTCTGTTCCAATATTTTAATTCCTGTAAGACCTAACTGTATTCGTTTTCATGTTGTACTTCCGTGATTTAAATATCATTACTTGAACCAGCCTAAATGGGTCCTTTTTTGCAAGCACGTGAGCCTTTACTATAACAACTTTACACTCCCATAGCTACTTTCATTCTCCACAAACAACTACATATTCTTGAGGTTTCAAATAGCAGCTATACACAATTAACTCTAAAACTCTAAAAATGTTCTACGCACCACGTTTCACAGATTTGGAAAACACCTAGGATTATAATAAACTATCAACCTAGAATAAAGAACAAAGCTATAACATCACAAATTAGTCTGTTAAAATTGTGAAGTCAATAACCATCATCTAGGTAACAGAAAAAAATATGAGAATCATTAGGATAGAGACCTTTCGTGTAGATGGACTCATGTATATAGCATCTTTTTTCATTTGCTTGGTGGTTTTGAGATTCAACCATACTATATCCATATTGTGGTATAATTTTTTAAATCTATTCACCAGTTGATAAATACTTAGATTGCTTCCCATTTGGTATTATTATGAATAGAACTCTATGAACATTCTGGGGAAAAATTGTGTATGTATGTTTTCATTTCTCTTGGATAAATTCCAGGGAGTGGGAATGTTGGGTCATATGGTAAGTGCATGTTTGACT
Organism: Myotis brandtii; assembly: GCF_000412655.1. NCBI lineage: Eukaryota > Metazoa > Chordata > Mammalia > Chiroptera > Vespertilionidae > Myotis > Myotis brandtii. The sequence goes on from NW_005359149.1 coordinate 1,042,061, forward strand.
TTATTAAATAAAAATAATAATAAAAAGCCAAACTATGTTCCAGGGTGGCTACATCATTTTTTTCATTCCTACTTACAAAATGATTCCAGTTGTTCCACATCCTCAGCAACATTTGGCAGTATCATTTGTTGCTATTGTTGTTGTTGTTTTTTAAAGTATTACATATAGTATAACATATGTCTCCTTTTTCTCCCCATTGACCTTCCCCTGGCCTCCCCTACCCCCGGCACATGCCCTCACCTCCCCTCCTCAGTGTGTCTTGGTTATGCTTTAATTTAGCCATTCTAATCAGTGTGCAGTATATCTCATAGTGTTTTTAATGTCCATTTCTCTGATAACAATGTTAATGACACTGAATACCCGTTCACAAGTGTTGTTGGCCTTTCATGTATCTTTGATCGAATGTCTAGATCAGGGGTGGGGAACCTTTTTTCTGCCAAGAGCCATTTGAATATTTATAGCATCATTTGCAGGGCATACAAAATTATCAGCTTAAAAATTAGCCTGCTAGCCTGGCCAGCATGGCTCAGTGATTGAGCATCAACCTATAAACCAAGAGGTCACAGTTCAATTCCTGGTCAGGGCACATGCTCAGGTTGCAGGCTCGATCCCCAGTGTGGGGTGTACAGGAGGCAGCCAATTGATGATTCTCTTTCATCATTAATGTTTCTATCTCTCCCTCTCCCTTCCTTTATGAAATCAATAAAAATAGATTTTTAAAGAAAAGATAAATGCCCCCCCTTTAAAAAAAATTAGCCTGCTATATTTGGTCAAACATTTAATTAACTCACCCCTAATGCCTTGGCAGGGCCAGACCAAATGATTTCATGGGCATTATACATAGCTCTCGGACCAAACATTTCCCATCCCTGTTCTAGATTCTTTACCCTCACCCCTTTTTATTTAAAAAAAAAAAAAGAGTGCTGTCTTTTTTTGTATAAGTTCTTTGTATATCACAGGTAGAAGTCTGTTTACAAATACATATTTTGCAAATGAAAAAGAAGAATTCACAACACTTAGAACTTTGATGCACAATCCCCTTTACCATCAAGTGACCAAAAAAGTAGAAATACATAAACACTTTGATTGGTTCCTTTCCAGCCATATACTTCCTTACTCTCATTTCTCTATGACTAATCAATGTGTTTCTGTCAGGAACATTTTGCTTCCTAAAAATACTTCCAAATATGCTCACATCATAAGTCAGAATCTATTTTCTCTATCATTCCCCATTTCTCAGGAATGCATAGTTCACATAAGCAAATAATACTGAATGACTTAAAGTATAAACTAAATTAAATAAAAATAATTTTGTTTGGAGACTCAGAAAAGTCATGAGGAGATATTTAAATTAAATCAATAGAAAGTCAAAGTAATAAAATTCTGACATACAAAAAACATGATTTCAAGTAATATTATGAGTAAAATATTACTATGCTTTCAATAAACTTTAGTCCAGTAGCTTCTGATTCTGAAAACTCAATTTTAGGAATTTAAGGCACAAGAAAGTCACAGGCATACCTTGAGTTCGGGTCTTGCCTTCAATTTGTAAAAAATGCAACATTTGTTAAGTGCAATAAAGTAAAGTACAAAATGAGTTGTGCCTGTGAAACAAACCGCTACCACTAAACACAAGAAGCAGAAATAGGAGTCAAAGCACACAAGATATCAGTCAAAAATCAGTGACCTAAGCAAAATGTCAGCAAACCAAACCGTGCATATTTTATAGAAGAATTAATAGGTTAATAACTCAAGGGATAACCCATGTTCTAAACTGTCTAGATTTGTTCTGTCTAAATACGGTAGACACTAGCCACATGCGCCTATTTAAATATAAATTTTAAATAATTAAATAAAAAATTCAGTTCCTTTGTTGCCCTAACCACATTACCTATATTTGACAGCACAGATTAAAAAGAAAATAATTTTCATCATTACAGAAATTCTATCAGATATTCTGGCCTAGGGTATTCAGCAGGCCCAACTAAAAAGCCTAAGGGAGCTATATTCTTCATAAGTTGTTTTATTTTCTATGAAGGAATTAGAGTACTTTGTTTTAGTATTTAAGTAGTCTTACTGAATACTGAAAATATTTACATCATATATGTAAGATATAGGCAAATAATGGAAGATACTCTCCCCTGGGAGGTAACAATATTGAATATAGCTTTAATATTCCCTTGCTTTTTAAAATAATTTTACCAAATGTTTCCCTAAAACATATTATTTTGGTTTGCCCGCTTAATCTCATTTTAGCAGAGTCACACTTTTTCTTGACATCACTTGTTCTTTCCACTATTTCCATTTACTCTGAAGTTCATTCTCACCTATCTAAATAACACTGCTATTCAATATACTCAAGTGCAGTTCTCTTCAGAAAAAGCTAGGCCTAAATCAATGAAATCACCACCTATGAATCAAAGCTGTGCAAGATTAAACACAAAGCTTAAAGTTCCAAATGATTCTCTATAATATATTTTTTCATATATATTTAACTGACCATAAACCAAAATGAGAATAACTTCCTTGTACATCAAAGATAGATCTTAGTTGCTATATGTACATATACCTTTTCTTTTCTTTTTTCTTTTTTTTTTAAATAGTAGAGCAGCAGTTTATCAAAGTATGTTCCCTCAACTGGCAGCATCAAGTCATAAGGGAACTTGTTAAAAGTGCAAATCCTCTGCCCCATTCCAAACCCACTGGATCAAAAACTCTGGGGATGGTTAAAACTCAGTCTGTTTTAACAAGCCCTCTAGGTGATTCTGATGTATCCTATAGTTTAAGAAACTCTAGAGAAGTATCTCAACAATCAGTGTACATAAGAAATTTCTAACAGCTAACCAATAAACTCAATTACCAAAAGTAGATTATTGTTTTTCCACTTATTGAATTTTATAAACTTCAGCTTACTCAAAAATATAATATTCAAACAACTGACCAAAATGCACACACAAAAAACAAAGCTACAAACTTAAGTGTCTGTGTATGTATTTTTTATAATGTGTATATATAGAGATACAGCTTTTCTCCTAATTTTTTTAATTAACCATTTTCTGATTACAGTCTCTTTTTTTCCCTCTCTTTTTTAAAATATCATTTCCCCATATGCATCTCAGTCAGTTGCCTTTCTTTAGAAAACAGCACACGTCCTTTTCTAATTTTTCCATTTCTAACACAGAAATTTTTTTCCTGATGATATATAGAGGTTGCAATATATTAAGGTTCTCAAATCCGCTGTTATATATTGCAAATACTTTCCCAATTGTGTAGTTTGCCCTTACACATTTCAACTTATATTTATAACAGTTTGGCTTTTGTAAATTAAAAATATTTTAGCATATAAATACAAAATAATGTAAGACTCATATATCCACCACCCAGATTTAACAAATGTTATCTTATCAAATATATTTCAGACATGTAAGAAATAAAATATAGATAACAGCATTTTTTATAGAGTAAAATCTTTTCATATTTTCCCTCCATTTTTAGGCTTACTTCTTTCTTACCCTAAAATAAAACAGTCAACTATTATTTTTCAGAAAGTTTAATATATTATGGAAAATTTCAAGCACATACCAAAAAAAGACAGCTTTAGCAATGATCATTTCATAGCCTACCTTGTTTCACCTCTATAGAGATCAACAAGTTTTTTCAGTAAAAATACCACAGAGTAAACATTTCAGGATTTTGTAGACCCATGGGTCTCTGTTCCAATTACTAGATTCTGCCTCTATATTGCAAAAGCAGCCATAAGCCATAAGGGTGTGGCTGTGTTCCAATAAAACTTTATTTACAAAACAAGCTGCAAGCTATGTAGCTTGCAGGCCAGGTTCTTCACCTCTACCCATTTCCTCATTCAAGTATTATTTTGATGAACCTCCAATATATCATTTCATCTGAACTGTAAATATTGTTATACCTCTAAAAGATAAAGGCTCTTGCTTTTTTTTAAGGCTCTTTCTTGAAACATAATTATAATACCATCATCACAGGTAAAAGTTAACAAAATTTGTTTGATATAAATACCCAGTGTTCAAATGTACGATTGTCTCACAATTTTTAATTTTATAATCTGTTTGTTTACATCAGATTCAAATAAAGTCCTGACATTGCTACTGCTTAATATATTAGTCTCTTAAATCCCCTTTAAATTTTAGTGCCCCTTTAATTTAGAGTGGGTTAAAACTGTACCTCCCCAAAAAAATACACCTATGTCCTAACACCCAGTACCTGTAAAATTATTTGGAAATAGGGTTTTTGTAGAGGTAATTTTAAGGAACTCAACATAAGATCACCCTGGATTTAGAGTGGGCCCTAAATCCACTGACTATTGTCCTTATGAGAAGGGAGAGAGAAATTTAGACACAGAGGCATAGGAGGAAAGGCAATGTGAAGATGAAGGCAGAGATAGGAGTTATGTTGCCACAAGCCAAGAAACATCATGGTGCCACTAGAAGCTCAATAAGAGGCAAAGAAGGATACACCCCTAGAGCCTTCAAAGGGAGTGTGGCCCTGGCAACATATTGATTTTGAACTTCTGGCCTACAGAACTGTCAGAGAATAAATTTGTTTTTGGAAGCCACTCTGTAGTAATTTGTTATGTAAGCCTTAGGAAACTAATATACCTATCCCAAAAGAACTTCTGCAATGATGGAAATGTTCTGTATCTGCAATGTCCAATATGACAGCCACTAGCCACGTATGGCTGTTGAGAACTTGAAATTCAGCTAGTGCAAATAAAGGATCTGAGTTTTTAATTTTATTTAATTTTAATGAATTTAAATTTTAAAATATGTCCCTTTAGGGGGCTGGGGTTTGATCTGTGGAGTTTCCCATAGTTTGGATTTTTCTGACTATAACTCCTTCCTATTAGTTAACATTTTTCTCTTCTGTATTTTCTACATTTTAATAGATGAATTTAGATGCTTGATCAGATTGAGGTTCAATTCTTTTTTTCAGGGAGAGAGCAAGACTACTTAATGAGGAATATTTTGTCTTCTATCAGGAGACAAACTTTCCGGATGTCTTTCCCTGATAATGTTAGTATCCATGATGTTCAATAGTTCCATTCATTAATATATTAAGGCTTATAAAATGATATTTTAATTTTATAATCCTTCCCCATTTGTTAGCTAGACTGGTTCTATAAAAATAAACTTCCCCCATCTACTATTTAGTTGCCCAATGGTACAGTTCTTATAGGAAAAGCAGAAATGCTCAATTCTTTTCTTCCATTTTCAACTTTTAAAAATAATGATTGGTTCATTAGCATCCTCTACCAGCCATGTTTTAAAGTCAAATGAACTCATCTATTTACACATATAGGTTGTGTCTCAATCCATTATAGATATTCTTTATTGAAGCTCATTGTCCCATTTTCTGCCATTAAGAAACCGTTCAAAAGTTGGACCGAGTCTTTCTGACAAAACCCCAGTAGTCTTTGAAGCCTCCTTATTATCTGGTATGAGAAGATGTTTCAGGCTTTTCTTGTACATTTTCTGACTCAATTATGAAACCAGCCATTTGTTCAAAGTATCTCTGATTACTTTTAGTGAAAAATAACATATACAGACCTCAATTTAAATGCCAGAAAAAACAAAGCTCTTTTTAAAAAACTTAATTCTAAACTTTTAGCAAAATTGTTACTTGTAATTAGCTATATGTCTGCCATAACCCTCCTATTATATAGTAACTAGAGACCCGGTGCACGAAATTTGTACACGGGTAGGGTCCCTAGGCCTGGCCAGCAATCAGGGCCAATCGGGGCCTTCCTTCCCCAGCTGCCAGCTGCCGACCAGAGCCTTCCTTCATTCCGCGCCGCCCCCTGGTGGTCAGCGCACATCATAGCGAGCAATCGAACTCCTGGTCGCCCGGTCGAATTCCCGAGGGGACACTTTGCATATTAGCCTTTTATATATATAGACTAGAGGCCTGATGCACGAAATTTGTGCACTTGAGGAGGGTCCCTCAGCCCAGCCTACAACCTCTCGCAGTCCGGAAGTCCTTGGGGGATGTCCGACTGACGGCTTTAGCACTGCTGCGGAGGCGGGAGAGGCTCCTGCCACCACTGCTGTGCTCCCCAGCCATTAGCCCGGCTTCTGGCTGAGCAGCGCTCCCCCTGTGGGAGCACACTGACCACCAGGCGGCAGTTCCTGCGTTGAGCATCTGCTCCCTGGTGGTCAGTGCATGTCATAGCGACCGATCATTCCACTGTTGAGCCAAAACCGGCTCTCTGACATCCCCCGAGGGGCCCCAGTTTGAGAGAGGGCACAGGCCAGGCCGAGGGACCTCACTGGTGCACGATTGGGGCTGGGGAGGGACGTGGGAGGTTGGCCAGCCAGTGAGGGACCGCGGGAGGGCTCCAGGGCATGTCTAGCCTGACTCACTCAGTCCCGATCGGCCAGACCCCAGCAGCAAACTAACCTACTGGTCAGAGTATCTGTCCCCTGGTGGTCAGTGCATATCATAGCGACTGGTCAACCAGTTGACTGTCTGTCCCTTGGTGGTCAGTGCACATCATAGCGAGCAGTTGAGAGGCCTTAGCATATCATTAGCATATTATGTTTTGACTAGAGGCCCGGTGCATGAAAATTAATGCACTGGAGGGGAGGGTCCTCAGCCCAGCCTGCCACTTCTCACAGTCTGGGAGCCCTCAGGGATGGGAGGCAACCCGGCGATCAGGGGAAGGTGACATCCCATCATAACCAACAGTTGGACATGCCTCTCGCAATGTTGCTGCTGCTGCTGCTGCTGTTGCTCTGTGGCATCTCTCTGTACTGTGGTTCATACTCGCCATGCTGGGGTTGCACCCCGGGATCATGATGTTCAAGGCCTGGCCCTGGGGGTTCAGGCCTCCCATTGCTTGCTGCTGCAGAGGGATAGCAGGTTGTGGCCCGCTGGCTTGCATGGCGTTCGGATTCAGCAGGCTGGGCTAGAACTGAAGGTTGGGCTGGCTGGCCACTTACTTGGCTGTGTGCTATTTGATGAGAGCTGCCATCAGCTGAGGGTTTGACTTGAGGATGTTGAGCATGTGCTGCTGCTGGGGGAGCTGGGAGACTTCAGGGTCTGCAGCAGGTCCTGCAGGGCACCTGGAGAAATGTTCTGAGGTGGCTGCATCTTGGATCTGCATGGACATCACGGGTCTGGGCATGCCTCACATTGACTGTTGCTGGGGGATGGGTGCCAGCTGCCACTGCTGGGACTCGGGGGGCAGAATAACAGGCCCACTGACCTGGTTGGGTCACATTCAGGCCCATGGGGGCCATCTGGCTCTCAGGGGTCACTGTGCCTCAGGGGCATAGCATTGTTGGTGCTCACCCAGTACAGGTGCTGCTGCTGCTATGCCTCACGTGCAATCTGCCGGGCACCTCCACTGCTGCAGGTGGGCCTGGGTGGGGAGCGGTGGGGCTGGCACCTGGTTAGTGGGCTTCCCAGTGCAAACTGTGGTGGGGGGCTGAGTTCTGGCCATGCTGGAGAAGCCGGCTAGTGACATGCTCACAGGCGAGGTCTGGGGCAGAGTCGGGGGCTGTGGTGTCCAGGGTGTGCTGGGATGCAGTGTGGGGGGCCAGGGTGGTGCTGAAAGAGGGGAAGGCAGATTCGGCTGAGGCACGGTGCGGGTGTTGATGGTGGCATCCACTGGCGCATGAGCTACGTGTGCTGCCGGCGGTGCTGTGTCTTCTGCTGGCAGAGCTTCTGCTTGATGTTGAAGTAGTAGGGAATGGGGCATGTGTTTTCTTTGCAGTGTTTGGCATGGTGGCAGCAAAGGGCCATGAACTGCCTGCACACTCCGCAACCTCCATTGGTCTTGCACTGGCAGCCCTTGGTGTGCTGCACAACCCACCTCATCTTCTGGCAGGACAGCTGTGGGCAGTTGGCATTGCGGCACTGGTGGGCATGCCTCAGGCATTGGATGCAGCACTGGATGGCCTGGCACTGCCACTCCCAGAGGCTCCTGAACTTCGGCTCACCCGCCACCCCTGCGGGAGCAGAGGCAGCCCCAACTCCTCCGCTTCAGCTCCCCTGCCTCCTCTGCTCTGGCTCTGCAGTGGCAGTTACCGCCTCCTCCCCTACAGCTCCCTAGCATCAGCGCTGTTTCCTGAGCAGCCAGGAAAAGAGCTCTCAGGACCCTCTCCTGCCTGGACTCGCCAAGAAACTGGCTGTTTTGGAGCCAACTTTTATTGTACTTGCTGCAGCGACGAAACAAGCATTCCACCAGGCTGCTCACACTGCCCGCTCTCAGTGGCCGCCCCCTGGGACTGGAGGACTCTGGCGGGGCGGCTGCTCACACTGCCCGCTCTCAGTGGCCGCCCCCTGGGACTGGAGGACTCCGGCGGGGCTGAGAGAACTGGGTGCCGCCACCTTGTGGCTATAGGCACCACCATCTTTGTGACAGAGTGGCGGTTAATTTGCATATTACCCTTTTATTAGATAGGACTGGTTGAACAGCCAACTGGACGACCAGACACTTAGCATATTAGGCTTTTATTATATAGGATAATCAAAAAAGTAGACTTTGGTTACTAGCATATTTTATTTAACATATTCACACAGGTTATAGAGCTAGGCAGACTATATTAAGTAATTCAATATTTTTTAGTATGAGATTATAATCATTTGAAATCACCAAAAGAAAATTCAATTATTTCATAATTGACAATCATTAAAATACCCACAATCCACAGACATTTTCTTTCTCAAAGGAGTATAATTATTTACAAAGTACAGAAGTATAATTATTATTATACTAGGGGCCCAGTACACTAATTCGTGCACCTTGAAAGGAACTGTGGGCCACAAGGCTACGGTAGGCACAGGGACGGATCTCAGCCCATGCTCTGCGCCCATGCCTGGCCCCTCCCACTATGGCCCCCAGTCCCATCTGCCACAGCCCCGCTCCCGCCTGCTCGCACCCACTGATAGCGCGGAGCAATTGGGACTGGCGCCAGCAGCAGGTGCGAGGGGGGCCAGCGCCATCAGCAGGTGCAAGCAGCAGCTGCTGCCCCAATCACCCCTCAGGAGCAGGGAGAGCTGGAGAAGCCCTCAGGGGTGATCGGGGGCGGCAGCCACCGCTCACACCCGCTGATGGTGCCAAGTGATCGGGACCGGCACCAGGCGCCAGCAGTGGGTACGAGCGGTGGCTCCGGCGCTGGCTGCGGGTGCGAGTGGGGCTGTCACTGGCAGCGAGTGTGAAAGGTGGCTGCCAGCCCTAATCGCCCCTTAGGAGCAGGGGGAAGTGGAGAAGCCCTGAGGGGTGATCAGGGCCGGCAGCTGCCGCTCACACCCGCTGACTGCACCAGGCACCAGCAGTGGGTGTGAGCGGTGGTTCCAGCGCCAGCAGAGGGCGCAAGTGGGGCAGGCGCTGGCAGCAGGTGCGAGCTCTGGGCAGGACTGCGGCATGCGGGAGCAAAGAATTTTCAGGTGACTATCAGGGGCTTGCCCCAATGACAGCAACCAGCGCCCCACTTTGGTCTGGCACCCCTGCTCACCTGCTCTACCATCCCACCGCGACCAACGCCTGCCATGTCCTGTGTTCTGCCGCCTGCTGTCGACGCCCACCATGTTTTGTGTACGCCCCCGGATGGTCAGCACGTCATAGCGACCGGTTGTTCGGTGGTTCCACCGTTCGGTCTACTTGAATATTAGGGTTTTATATATATAGATAGATAATTATAT
>NW_005359149.1:1052108-1052799 GCF_000412655.1 Myotis brandtii
CTTGCACACTCCCCACCGGGGATGTGCCCGCAACCAAGGTACATGGCCTTGACCGGAATCGAACCTGGGACCCTTGAGTCCGCAGGCTGATGCTCTATCCACTGAGCCAAACCGGTTAGGGCGATTACTAATATTTTTAATGACCTGTTACTATAGCCTGATGATTATTAGATCGTGGCCATGAGCTAGATGCTGGTACATAAATCCAAATGTCTAAATGAATTTGAATTTAATACATTAATCACAAAAGATAGCTATATACATGTTATTTTCCATTTTCAAATAAGCTAAAAATGTTTGCTGTAGGAGGTCCAATATTTTATCAGCATTGAAAATGTGTTTTTTAAAAAGAAAATCTGGGGGGCTGTTCACAAAATTAAACCAAATATATTTCAAGGATATCCACTATTCACAATTAAATAGCTAGAAGTCTAATGTTTTAGCAAATGTACTTATTTAACAAATACATTCTGTAAATGACCAAACTATAAAAACAAAGATAGCATCTAAATGAATTTTTTGGTAAAATCTTACCCAGCAAGTTTAGTCAATGATAAACTTATTGACTAAAATTCATCTAGGAAGCAAATCCATACAAGGGGCTAATATAGAAAAATACGAAATTAATATATATACATACAATTCATATATATCTCATCTATAATAATTTCTATAGATGAATTGACTGATG
>NW_005359149.1:1052897-1057633 GCF_000412655.1 Myotis brandtii
GGAGGGAGGGAGGATTTATATTGACACTTCAAATTCCAATTGAACATTACCGGATTTCTTCCTTCTAGCCTTCCCCCTTTTCATATTTAAAACTCCCTCCTCCAACAGTAAGAAATCTGGATCCCAGTATGCATATAATCTTTATTTGCCTATTTGCTCAGTCCTGGTTTACAAAGTACAGTAGTTTTGGATTTGTAAACCCATACCTCTGCATACAAAAAGGAAAGCCTACAAAGCAGAGTTCAATGTAGGCAGAGTTCAATATTTTTTGAGTTATTATTATCTTCAAACCTGAGGCCATATAGTCCAAAACTTTGTTCAAAAGTTATTTGTGTTAGTTTGTCCCCCAACCCACATGTAATTACGTTATTTATTTGAAATCAGTTGAGTTCGTTTGTCTCTATCTTAGTCCATTTTCATACTTTTTCCTCTAAATTCACAGATTTTTAAAATGTGAAACATTATCATAGTTCCAAAATCAGAACCATGAAAAAAGGTATACTCAATAATGTCACAACCTCCTCCATTCCTTTAATCCCAATCCAATCCCTCACTCATTCCACCCTGTTCCTACTCACTGTGTCTGTGGCTACTGTTTTATCCTTCCTATATTTCATTGCAGATATACGTATTTTCTTATGTTGTCTTCTTTCTTATATAAGGCAGTAGAGTGTAGATGCTCTTTTGCACTTTGCTTGTGGTTTTTAACCAAAAAATATCCTAGAAACCACTCTATATCAATTCACAGAGGATATCCTCATTCTTTTACATCCCTGCACTGTGTGGATATACCATAGTTTATTTACTCACTCTCTCTATATTGACATTTAAGTTGTTCCTAACATTTTGCAATTACAAACAATGCTGCAATGAACAGTCTTTTCTATATGCATTCTTGTATTGCTAGAGGTGACTCTTCGGGGTAAATTTTCAGAAGTGGAACTGCTGGGTCAAGAAATAAATGCATATGCAGTTTTGTTAGATACTGCGTAAGTCCCTTCCAAAAGAGCTGTACCAATTTGCATTCTCATCATCAAGGTATAGTAATGAGTCACAGACATTTTAATGATGGGGGGAAACTTATTATTAATCCCTAAGGATGGATAACTCACTTCTTCTTATAATAACTTCATTGAGATATAATACACATACCATACAATTCACATATTGAAAGGGGACAATTCAATAGTTTTAGTATATTCACAGTGATGCAACCATCAAATCACCACCATCAACTTTAGAACATTTTCATTATATACCATCCCCAAGAAACCCATATCCATTAACAGCCACTCCCCATCCGCCCCCTTCTATCCTAAGTAACCACAAATCTACTTTTTATTATAGATTTGCCTATTCTGCATATTTCATATAAATGGAATCATAGAACATGTGTTCTTTTGTGATTGGCTTCTTTCACTAAGCATGTTTTCAAGGTTCACCCATGTTGTAACATATCAGTACTTCGTTTCTTTTTTATGGCTCAATAATACTCCATTGTATGGATATGTAACATTTTATACACTCATCAGTCGGATCTTTAGCTTTTTACTTTCTGGCTATTATGAATAATGCTCCTATAAACACTTATATATAGTTTTTGAATGGACATGTTTTCAACTCTCTTGGGTATATACTTAGGAGTGGAACTGCTGGGACATATGGTAACTCTATGATTACCCTTCTGAGGAACCATCACATTGTTTCCTAAAGCAGCTTGTATCATTTTACATTCCGGCCAGCAGGATTAACTGACTTTTGTTGTTGTTGTTAATCCTCACCCCAGGATATTTTTCCCATTGATTTTTTTTTTTTATGTCATGTAATCTCTTTATTTTTAATTCATATCTTTCTCTCAAATACTGCAATTCATTGTTGAAACTTCTTTTCACGATGATAAACAAAGACACTCAGAAGTATTACAAATATTTAAAAAGGAAAATGTACTGCTTCAAAGAGGCCCATTATCTAGTTCTTAGAGAGACTTGTTCTCAGTAAGGAGAAGGAATTTATGTTTAAAATTTCTCAGTCGTAGATATTTTTTTTAAATGCTACGAAAGCATGGCATGGATTTACCTGGTAATAACAGATTCACACACCAAATGTGAAAGATTTCATATGCTCTAAATAAACATTAAGAAAAGCAAAGATAAGACATTTCTATATTACTACCTATTCTGTCAAATGATAACTTTTTATCTTTATTCCACGATACCAGAACACTTGACCATTTTTCTAACCTCTGATCAGGAGTGCCAAAACAATGCCTATTATTAATGCATTCATTCACTCATTAAATTAATAACGATTTTTTAATTAAGGTATTACATGTGTCCTTATCCTCCCAATGCCCCCCCACCTCCACCCCCGCTCATGCCCTCACCCCCCTAGTGTCTGTGTCCATTGCTTATGCTTATATGCATGTATACAAGTCCTTTGGTTGATCTCTCCCCTTTCCCCCCCACCCTCCCCTGCCTTCCCTCTGAGGTTTGACGGTCTCGAGGTCCTTCCCATATTCATCCAATGCCTTAACCTTACTTTCTGTATATAAGCTCGGCCTCTACAGATCCATTGGTTTTTAAAGAGAGTGGAAGAGATAGAGAAAGGGAGGGAGGGAGGAACATGGATTGGTTGCTTCTCACATGCACCCTTGACCAGGAATCGAACTTGCAAACTATTCAGTCCAAGGGCCAGCACTCCAACCACTGAACCACGGTGGCCCGGGCAGGATAACTCACTTTTTAACTTAACTTAAATCACCTATTCTAGTTCTAATACCTAGAACAAACAAAACAACTCTGAATAAAATCATGTGTAATCAGGCCCTTGTTGAATCAGATTAGTTAACTTTCCTTGTGCTATCATTGATCTAAAAATTAATCAGCAATGCATATACATAAGAGTGTAGAATGTAACAGTTGTGAGTTAATGTGGAAGCATTGCAGTTACACAGCACACGATAGTTTGTACTTATTTTAAGTACATATTCTGTTTTACATATTCCAGATTAAATTCCTCCCCAAAAGATGTCTCTTCGCACATATGTAGAATACATGCCATATAAAAACCAGTTAATAAGGATAATTTTATTTATTAAAATAATGTTGGCCTTTCTGATCACCTGACTTTTGCACTCACATGCCTGATGAATCCATTTACCTTGAAAGAGACTATGATTTGCTTCTAAAGGAATATAACAAGACAGAGTTAATGAATATTCCCTCTCCTGCAATCAAAGACATGATTTCTTATGTTAAAGTTCTGCTACTGTCTTGGGAAGGACTGTTTGTGTTCTTTAACTTGCCTTCCTTGAGCATCTCAATAGCCAGTCTTGGTGGGAGAGACCGTGGAGTGTTAATTAAGATAAATACAGAAAGAAAAGGGGTGAGAATTCCCACTCTTTTTTTAACCCCAGGGATTTGTGGGAAGAAGAGAAAGGACCAAGTGAAGTGGTAAGATGTTATGTCCCAAAGTGCCTTTAGTAACAAACTCTTCTCTTCCCTTGCCCTCTTGCTCTGGAAGAAAGGCACTTCTTGAGATGTTTAGTGTCAACCTAGGATACAGTCATATCAAAATACCAGTTTACATTATCTACCATCAACGAAGTATGAAAATACCTCTTTCCTCTCAGCTAACAGGGTATTTTATTGTATTTCTAAATTTCTGCCAATCTCATAGGTGAAAATTGGCATCTCAGTGCAAGTCTTAACTTGGATTTCTCTTATAAGAGTGAATATCTGTTCATATGTTTAAGATAAATTTTTATAGCTTTTTGTTAGAATTTTCTGTCTATGACTTCTGCCTACTTTTCCATTGGGTCTCTTTATATCTGGTCTTTTCTTTTTGCCCTCTATTTTTAAAGGTTCTTTATATATTAGGGATATTAGTCCTTTATCTGTGATATGTAATGCAAATATATCCTGCCAGTTATATATCTGTTTTGATTTTATTAGGGTGGGGTTTTTTTGCCATATAAAAAAGTCTTACTTTAAATTTTTATATACTCAAAAATTTATCACTTTTTCCTTTTGTTGAATGTGGATTTTGAGTCATAGAGAGAAAACCTTTCTTACACCCAGATTACAGAAGAATTCATTCCTGTTTTCTTGTCATATCCATATAGTTTTATTCTTATATTAAGACTAGAGGCCTGGTGCACAAAAATTTGTGCACTCGGGGGGGTGGGAGGTCCCTCAGCCTGGCCTGTGCCCTCTCGCAGTCTGGGACCCCTTGGGGGATGACCACCTGCTGGTTTAGGCCCGCTCCCCAGGGGATTGGGCCTAAGCTGGCAGTCAGACATCACTCTGGCAGCCCGGGAGCCCTCGGGTATGTCCACCTGCCAGCGGGGAGCGGGCCTAAGCTGCAGTCGGACATCCTTAGAGCTGCTGAGGAGGCGGGAGAGGCTCCTACCACCACCGCTATACTGGCAGCCATCAGCCTGGCTTGTGGCTGAGCAGAGCTCCCCCTGTGGGAGTGCACTGACCACCGGGGAAGCTCCTGCATTGAGCGTCTGCCCCCTGGTGGTCAGTGTGTGTCACAGTGACCAATCATTCCCAGTCGTTCTGCTGTCAGGGTCAGTTTGCATATTACCCTTTTACTATATAGGATAGAGGCCTGGTGCATGGGTGGGGGCCGGCTGGTTTGCCCTGAAGGGTGTCCCAGATCAGGGTGGGGGTCCCGCTGGGGTGCCTGGCCAGCCTGGGTGAGGGGCATATGGGTGTTTGCAGGCTGGTCAC
>NW_005359149.1:1058237-1088774 GCF_000412655.1 Myotis brandtii
CAGGGGCAACCCACTCCTGCTTGCTCCAGCTCCGTGGCCACGGCTGGCTGAAAGCAGGTATCTGGGGTTTATTTACCTTCTATAATTGAAACTTTGTTGCTTTGAGTGGAGCTCAGAGCCGGCCACGGCAGCTGGGAAGCTTGGCTTCCTCCATCATTGGGGCAACCAAGCCTCCTGCTTGTTCCAGCTCTGTGGCTGACGGCCGCCATCTTGGTTGGGTTAATTTGCATATAGTCACTCTGATTGGCTGGTGGGCGTGGCTTAAGGTGTAGCGAAGGTATGGTCAATTTGCATGTTTGTCTTTTATTAGATTAGATAGCTGGTCCATTTGCAGTTTATTTTTCTATATGATGTGAAGTATAAACTAATTTTTTTTCCAAATGATTAACCATTTTTATAAAAGTCCATCTTTATCCCAGTGCTCTGAGATGCTAGGTTTGTCATGTACTAAATGTCCATGTTCTTGAGTCTACATCTTAATTTTCTTATTCTACTCCACTGTTCTGTCTGCATTATATTAAACAAAAATCTAATCTGCAAAATGACATAGACAAAATGTGGTATATGATTCCTTCCATTCTATATCTAACTCTTAAAAAGAAATTTAGACCATATTCAAAGTCAGTCACCATCAGTGACTAATTGCTCTAATCATATACAATTGACAATAACTATTTAGACTAGTTATATAAGGAAACTAAGGCACATTAGGATTTGCTGGTTTACAAATACTATCTTAAAATTTTGTCCATCAATTGATAATTAACAGAACCATAAAAAAGATACAGAGTTAGTATGACAGGCAAAATTATTTAATAGATTTTGACAGTTTTCTTAACTTTAGGCATAAATATGTCATACCTCCTCCATATCTTTCAATATCAACTTTACCTTGATATTCATAGGTTTATTATTAAATTTAATAAAAGTCACATAGAAAGTAGTAAAATAAAGATAACAGTATATTTTTATATTTCTAAAACAGAAATCATGCTGATAACCTATATACTTCATTTTCTCTCCTGCTAGTATGAGCTGTACTTGATCTTAGCCAAGCTCATTCCCTCCACTTGTTCACTTGATCCATCCTCCTCTCACCTATTCAAGCAATTCTTACTCTCCCTCCTGTATCATCAATTATTTTTCTTTCTACTGACTCATTCCCATGATCCTGTAACATGATATTAACTCTCAATTTTAAAAAAGATTTAAAAGTAAAAAATCTACTTCTGATGCACCTCTCCCCACTACCACACAGCTACAGCCCCTTTTCTATCTTTCTCACAAGAGCACTAAAGAGCCTATACTTGCAGTCTCTAAATTCTTTACTTCCACTCTCCCCAAACCCCGCAGTACACTATTATACCCTCTACTCTACTACAACTGTTCCTTTCAAAGTCACCAATGAGCTTCATATTGTTTAATCAAGTGGTCAATTTTTAATCCTCATCTTAATTGACCTATCAGCAGCATTTGATTGTTCCTAAAACAGTGTTTCTTCCTTGAAACAGTATCTTCATTGCCTTCCACAATACCACACCTGCCTGGTTTTCCTCCTGTATTTCTGGACATGCCTTTTCAAGCCTCTCTTGATCATTACCCCAACCCTAAAAGTTAAAGTGTATACACAGTCTTTTGATCTCTTTAACTACATTCACTCTAATCCCATATAGAAGTCAGCAAAAAGTCAAGAGTGCCACAGTGAGGAAACAGGAACATCTGGTCCTTGGCAGACACAGCTCTGTCTATCCTCTTCACTCCGTGAACAAGATAGATTTGTAAACAAAGAAGAATGAGAGGAAGCCACAAGTTTCAGGAACTACAAAGAATCCATCAAAGTAATAAACTATTATGTTCCATCTAGATATTCTAGTGCTAGAGAATATCCTTGAAAGATATTTCTTAACCAATTAATCCAGTGTCTACTCTCAAGGACATTTTTTCCCCTTTACATTTACAGAAAGTTTTCTTTACACCAGGACAGGCTAGAAGGTATTCAAAAGAATGTTCCTTATCAGGGCATATTAGAGTTTAATGCAGTAATTCCTATCAATAATTATAAATTCAAATCAACTTAATCCATTTTATGCCAAAAATATTTGTTACTTAATAAGTATTTAATATATCTTTAATTCACAATTGGTTGACTTTAAAGTTCATGTAATACTTTTACTATAAACAAACCATTTATTTGGATTCAGGGGTGGGCAAAAGTAGGTTTATAGTTGTGAGCACACAAAACAGTTTATTCTTGTATTTTAATTACTTATTGTATTACTAGAGGCCTGGCGCACGAAATTGTGCACGGGTACAGTACCTAGGCCTAGCCTGTGATCAGGGCCACCTTCCCCAGCTGCTGGCAGCCAGCCCCATCCCCCACTGCCACCCACCCCGGTGGTTCCCCGTTTGCCATCCAGCAATGGGAGCCTGACAGCTGGGGGAGGGACAGAGAGGTTGGCCGTTCCTGCCTGCTTGCCAGCCCCACCCCCACCGCTGGTCGCCCTTTGTGTGTGGGGAGACTGGAGGGGCAGGGGCCTTGGCCTGGCACCACCCACATCCCCCTCCACCCACCCCAGGTCCCTGTTCGCCATCGGTGATCGGAGCCTGCCAGCCGGGGAAAGTAACCAAAAGGTGGTCAGTGCACCTCATAGTGACTGGTCGAGTGGTTGTTCTGCTGTTATGGTCACTGGGCTTTTATTATATAGGAGTTTCCATATGAACAACTGTGAACCTACCCTTGCCCACCCCTGTATGTTCTCAAATTTTGCTACTACATGAGAAAAAAAGTGTTTAAAAAGTTTAAATATCAAAGTCACCTGAAGAAGCAATGACAGTCCATACATCTCACAGTCACACACCAAGTGACTGAAAACCATTATACCCAGAGGCAAAGAGAGAAATATGCTAGAAAAAGAACTTCAAGCCTATGCACTCTTCTCAACCAGGAGAGATGAAACTAGGCCTACTTTCATATATCAACACAGCCTCTGATTTTAACAAGGCTTACCTACCTCACTAAACCTAAGAGGTCAGTTTTTAGTAGTTTATAGAGCAGAATAAAGATTATACAGCATAGTAAAAGCCAAAAATTGGCCAGTCCTGCTAAAAATTGACAAGCTAAGAAATAACTATAGGTAAAAAGGAAATAAAAATAAAAATGCCACTATATAAATGCACAGTAATCAGAAAAAGATCTGCATAGTCTCAAATAATGTTATCGACCTTCTTTCTTTTCCAACTGAAGCCTACAGTCACATCATTAACTGAATTTTCTCCTGTCTGATACTGTGTTTTTGTTTTTACATAGTTACATTCTAGTCTCTCTCTTCATATTTCTGAGATCTTTTCCTTAAGATGGATATAAATGATTGCCTCCAATGCCAATAAAGTTGCCTTCTTTCTTTAAAAGAAGCTAACATGAGTTAAAGGTCAATGACGGAAAGATTAAAAGCTACTACTAACAAAAAAGTTGTAATGGACTTTTTATCTAATACGGGAAAATCTGGAGTAAAGTTTATTAAATCACATTGTCTAGCATTTTGCAAAGCAGCATCAAGGACCAAACCCATCACACAGCAGATATGCAAATCCAATCATTTCCACAATTTACAAAATAGTAAAAAGACACTATTACTTTAAAAGTAGCTAAATTTAACTACTAAAGCTGTGGCTTTTAAACTTGGTTTGTTTTGTTTTTTTACCACAATCTACAGTTAAATATATTTTAATATCACCACCTAGTGTACACAAATGTATATTTATATAAGCAACTAATATTTTATAGACACAATCCTCTAAATGCATGTGATGCATTCTCATGATTTCTGTTCTTTCCCATTTCTTTATTATGCTGTGTGAGATCCCTAAAATGTTTTCTCAACCCACTAATGGGTAATGGCCTGCATTCTAAAAATGACGGAAAGTATAAGTTAGCTATTCCTAATAAAAGCCTCTAAGAGAACAATTTTCATAGGCCTTCATGCCCCAAATATTTATTAATACTTACTATGTGAGAAGTACTATTGTTTGACTACCCTATGCTAGACATTGTACTATAGAATTTGAGATTGCTTATACAAATATAACAACAGTCTTGTACTTATTTTCACAATAAGGTTAGATATACAAGGAGGAAAAGACAGACCTGTGAACCCATTTACGCATTAAACATTTGTCATAGGTTTTTTTCCAGCATGTCTACAGTATTTCAAAAAGGTTTATATTTGTATTACAATTATTAGTATGGCATATATATTCTTTCTTCTATTAGATACATGGAACTACTCTGATCATATCGAATACATCTTTATTATCCTCAAAGCACTTAGCATAGTGCCTAGCACACAACAGGCACTTATTTACTGAACTAATGGTTTTCTCTAATCTCAAAGATTAGTTAAATCTGGAAGAATTAGGATAAGGCACAATAAAATAGCTTTGGGTTAACAGGTACTTTTGGGTACCGCTATCAAAATACCTCAAATATCAAAGCAAATTTCTGAAAGACTAAATTTTGTTCCACACATTTGTAAGACTTTTGAAATTACTTAAAATAGAACTACTGCAAAAATGACTTACACCAAACTTCATAATCCAGTTATTAATGAAATCCTACTAAAAAGAATATATACTACTAGTTAGTAAATTTTAATTTCTATAGCAAGTGAATGTCCAGAAGGAATAAAGCTGTTGCAAAGTAACTTAATTACTTCCCAGAACAAAGCTCAAAAATCTTTTTTGTTGTTGTTAATCCTCACCTGAGGATATCTTTCCATTGATCATTTTAGAGAGAGTGGAAGGGAGGGGGAGAGACAGAGAGACAAACATCGATGTGAGAGAGACACATTAACTGGTTCCCTCCTGCATGAACCCTGGCAAGGATTGAGCCTGCAACAGGATACCTGCCCTTGACTGGAACCGAACCCAGGACCCTTCAGTCCTCAAGCCGATGCTCTATCCACTGAGCCAAACCGACTAGGGCTCAAGAATATTTTTAGTAATACAAAAATATATAGCACTCAGAAAGGTAAAATTCACAATGTCTAGAATCTAATAAAAAATTACTAGGCATAGAGAGGAGCAGAAAAGTACAAATCAAAGAGAAAAAAAATTAATCAACTTAAATTTAACTAGAATTGACACAGATATAAGAATCAACAGACCTGGATATTAAATCAATTTTTATAAACTATCCCATATGTTCAAAAAGTTTAGTGATGCAGAAGATATAAAAAAAAACACAAATAAAGATTCTGATGAAAACTAAATACTTAAAAACATAAATAGATATTCAATGTAATGAATAAAGGTAAAATCAAGAATTTAAAATGTAACAACTGTTTTGCCTTTTCAGGGTCCTGTAAAATGACCTTTTCTGGAAGTCATGAAATTGGACATTTTCTCTCACACATAGTCACCAACAAAATCTGTCTGAAATCAAGAGAAATCAAGCAGAAAAAAAATCAGTTAACTTAAAGGCAATCTGTATTGGGGCCTTGTTGTCCATTTCTTATAGATTATGATTATCTAGGAAGAGTATAATTTTTGTGTCCTTACCATGGAAAAATGTAAAACATTCTCTT
Source organism: Myotis brandtii (assembly GCF_000412655.1). Lineage (NCBI taxonomy): Eukaryota > Metazoa > Chordata > Mammalia > Chiroptera > Vespertilionidae > Myotis > Myotis brandtii. Next base: position 1,063,820 of record NW_005359149.1, read on the forward strand.
CCCTCTGATACAGAAAGATGAGTGCAAGTGGAATATGTAAGAGAGTGAATAGGGTGGTAATGCTTATAATAATAGAACATGTCCATATTCTACAAAAGCCTTACAAGCCTTATAAAAACTACTGCCACTCTTCTATACTTTTGGCTATAACCTCTGGGCTGATTCTGTCATAAACTTTACTCTTCAGCTTCATTCTGAGGTGATTCCACCATTGAGAACAATGTTTTATCTTCCTCAACTTACACAAAATGTCAATGGTATTTACTACTTCACTGGTATTTACTGCTCCACTGGTATTTATTCCAGTTTGTCTTAATAGTCTCTTCTGGAATCAAGGGATTTTACTTAAAGACCTATCTTATACAGATTGCCCTGAGGCTAAGAAACTCTCAAATACTGACTAAATTCTTAAAGAGAGGAATAAACCTTCTCCCTGGAGATGAATTCTGAGGTTTTAGAGCTATAGTAAGTTTTTCAGGTCACTATGACACCAAATCAACATTATTCAGGCTTCTCTGTAGAGACCCAGAGGATGGATTTTAGCAATAAACAGTACTTCTAATTGTATATTACTATGTTATTTAGAAAACATTTTCACATGCATGATCTCATTTTTGTCTCATAAAATCCTTGTAAATAGGGCTTATTCACCTGTATAGTGATAAATAAATCATGCGAAATAAAAACCTTGACATCATCTTGAAAAAATCCAACACTACCTCACACTAGTAACTCAATTAAGATGAGGTTCTAGCAATTCCACATCTGCATACTCTCACATCTTCACCCAGCTCTGCTCCACACCAAGCTGTTATTTAAGCTATGTATCACACACCTTCAGGGACATCACTTACAATGCAGTGTAACATCTGACCAACTTAAGTGGTTGTCCTGGCTTCAAGAATACTGCCCTCATTCAAGAACCTTGCCTCCACTCTCCCTATTACACATTTTCTATTAGCCACATTTACCTTTCTAAAAAGGAGGGCACTTCTGATTTCAGCCATGATATAGGAACTGGAACTGAATTTAACCTCCCACTGCAAACAATTATAAAGTTGGAAAACAAACAATGTAAGACTCTGATCCCTGAGAAAAGGGAAACTATGTGAACTCTACCATCAACATTGGAAACAATTTGCAGTTCTTTGTGCAGCAAGGGGATCTCAAGCAGAACAGAGCAGTATCACTGAATTGAGGGGGCAGAGATTAGAGTTCTGGAATTTGTGCGGCAGAGATCCAGAAGAGGAAGCTACGCAGAGGAAGATCTCAAAAAATCTGCATGGGGTCCCCTTGAGTATCTTAATCAAGCATATGATAAAACGCCACAAATGCAGCCACAAAATTACCAAGGAGTTATAGGTTCAACAACTCCCAGAGCTCAGACAGGACCGGGAGATATTTTAAGTTGGAAGGAGTCATAGTAGTGCATAAATATTGAAAACTTGAGACATTCAGTAGAGGCCTCAGAAGGATACACCTTAGTAACAGGCTAAATTATTCTTGTCATAAAAGTTACTCTAGTCCCACTCTACAAAAATTTACAAACAAGACTGAAAGGAATGAGTTGATCTCTAGTAATTTAATTTCCTATCATAACAAAGTCCTGCATTCTTTAAAAGAAGACAACAAAATCCAAACACTCAATAATGCTAGAATCTACTCAACATTTACCAGACATGTGCAGAAGCAGGAAAACGTGCCCCATACCAGAAGAAAAATCTGTCAATAGAAACAGGCCTAGAATAAAAAGGTGATGTTAGCAAACAAAGACTTAAATACAGCTATTACAAATTGCTCAATAATTTAAAGAAAAACAGGATCACCATGAGGAAAGATATACAAGACCCAAAAGAGACCTTTAGAAATAAAATACAATATTTAAAATAAAACACTTACTGGATAGGATGAACAACAGATAAGATGATATAAAAGAAAAAATCAGTGGCTTGAAGATACAATAATACAAACTATTAAAACTGAACTCTATAAAGAAATTTGACTCAAAATAATTAATTGAACCACAACAACCCCTGGGATAATATCAAGAGAGCTAACATATGTGTAACTAGAGTCTTAAAAAAAAAACATGTGACAATATAATGGTCAAAATGTTTCCAAATTTGATAAAACACTATAAACATACATATGAAACACACACATACACATATAGGAATCTCATAATCAAATTACTAAAACACAAGGAAACTTTAAAAGCAGCCATAGACAAAAAACCGTATTACACAGAAAGGAATAAAGATAAGAATTGCTGAAGACTTATCTTGAGAAACAATGAAAGTAAAAAAAAAAAAAAAAAAAAAAAAAAAAAAAAGAAATCTTTAACTTTGAAAAAAAATCAATCTAAAATTCCATTTCCAGCAAAAATATCCTTCAAGAATAAAGGCAAAATAATACATTTTCAGACCAGCAAAAATAAAAAGAATTGACTGTCTACAGTCCTACATTATAAAAAATTTAAAGTCTTCAGGCAAAAGGAAAATGAGATGAGATAGAAACTTGGATATACATAAAGAAATGAAGAATGATGGAAATGGAAAATATAAACTCTCTATTAAGACTGGTTAAGAAAAACAGAGAAAAGGCACAATTACCAATATTAAGAGGGAAAGGTAAAACATGATTACATATCCTATACAAATATTAAAGGATAATGGAATATTATGAATAATTTTAGGCCAATATATTGAATAGCAAATGAAATGAAAAAAAATTTCTTAAGACACAAATTACAAAAACTAATTCAGGAATACAAAAAATATCTGTATAGCCTTAAATCAACTAAAGAAATTGAATTCACAATTTAAAACCTTATAAAGAAAACACTCGACCCAGAAGGCCTCCCTGGTGAATTCTGTTAGATATGAAAGGGAGACATAACGTCACTTCTACACAAACACTCTCAGAAAATAGAAGAGTGAGGGGACACTTCCCAAATCATTCAATGACGCTACATGATCCTGATGCCAAAATCAAGAAAAAGACAGTACCAAAAAAGAAAAAAGGAAGAAAACTATAGATTGATATTCATCATAAATACAGATACAAAAATCCTTAACAAAATATTAACAAATTTAATTCAGTAATATACAAATAATACATCATGACCAAGTAGAATTTATTGCAGAAACACTTGGTTTAAACATTCAAAAAACACACCCTGGCCAGTGTGCTAGGTGGTTAGAGCATCGGCCATGCACTAAAGGGTCAGAGATTCGAACCCCACTCAAGGGCAAGTACCTGGGCTGCAAGTTCCATCCCCAAACCAGGTTAAGTTCAGGAGGCGACCAATCAATGTGTCTCTCCCACATTGATGTCTGTCTGTCTCTCTCTACCGCCCTTCTACTCTCTAAAAAAATCAATGGAAAAAATATCCTTGGGTGAGGATTTTAAAAAATTAAACATTTTATTAAAATCAAACAATATTATTCACTATATGAAGAGAACAAAAGGGAAAAAAATCCATCTGGTGATCTCAATAGATTCAAAAAAAGCATTTGACAAAATGTCAATGCATTCATGACTTAAAAAAAACAACCACTCAGCAAACTGGGATTAGAAAGCTATTTCCACAACCTGGTGAAGGACATCTACCAAAATCTACACTTTAAATCATACTAAATGGTGAAAAACTGAATTTTTCCCCCTAAAATGAGGAACAAGGAAAAGATATCCACTCTCATAATTTCTATTTAACATTATAAATTTACTAGAGGCCCAATGCACAAAATTCGTGCAAGGGGCTTTGCCAGGAAGGTTGTCCGGAAGGTCATTCAGCTGTCTGGTCTAATTAGCATATTATGCTTTTATTATTATAGACTATAATGGCCAGTATCCTAAATCAGTAGAAGAAATAAAAGCTACACAGATTAGAATGGGAAAAGGTCTTAATTTGCATTCAACCTGACTGAATACATAGCAAATACTAAAGCACCCAATTAAAAATATATATATTATTATATCTAATAAGTGAATTTAATTTAGCAAGGTTACAGGACACAAAGTCAATATATAAAAATCCTTTTTTTTTCTACATAGCATCAACAAACAATTGAAAAAAATTTGAATACCACATATAATAGAATTAAACAACATTAAACACTTATGGATAAATGTAACAAAATATGTGCAAGACCTCTACACTGAAACTGCAAAGTATTGCTGAGGGAGATTTACAGATCTAATCCACAATTATTTATTGGTAAGTATTATCTTGCTCCCAACTGAAAATGAAAAGGACAACCCATTTCTAAGCCTTTGGGTTTTGATCATTTAATTTTGTTTTCCAGTTTATGCATTTTAGAGATGTATTTACAAAATGTTTCCATAATATTCACCTCTGCAATAAATAATAAGATAAAGTCTTCAGTTTTATTCACTTTCCATTACAGTGTGGCCCTATGAAGAAAATAAAAACTTATAGCGCCATATAATACAGCTCAGTAAGATGAAATTTTGTTTTAACATATCATTAAATGAACTTTCAAGTTTCACATGTTTGTTTCTACAAAGTAATGGTTCATTATCTTCAGAGAGAGAAAAGTGGAGAACTGAAACCTCATATTCATAAATTTGAAACAAAGACACACTTCAATGGTTCTAAACTGGAGCCAGGTTGTTGCTTCAGAATTAAGTAGGAACTTGTTAAAAATTCAGATTCCTGGGCTATACCCCAGATCCATGCAATGAGAATATCTGGGCTTTGCCAGGAAGGTTGTCCGGAAGGTCATTCAGCTGTCTGGTCTAATTAGCATATTATGCTTTTATTATTATAGACTATAATGGCCAGTATCCTAAATCAGTAGAAGAAATAAAAGCTACACAGATTAGAATGGGAAAAGGTCTTAATTTGCATTCAACCTGACTGAATACATAGCAAATACTAAAGCACCCAATTAAAAATATATATATTATTATATCTAATAAGTGAATTTAATTTAGCAAGGTTACAGGACACAAAGTCAATATATAAAAATCCTTTTTTTTTCTACATAGCATCAACAAACAATTGAAAAAAATTTGAATACCACATATAATAGAATTAAACAACATTAAACACTTATGGATAAATGTAACAAAATATGTGCAAGACCTCTACACTGAAACTGCAAAGTATTGCTGAGGGAGATTTACAGATCTAATCCACAATTATTTATTGGTAAGTATTATCTTGCTCCCAACTGAAAATGAAAAGGACAACCCATTTCTAAGCCTTTGGGTTTTGATCATTTAATTTTGTTTTCCAGTTTATGCATTTTAGAGATGTATTTACAAAATGTTTCCATAATATTCACCTCTGCAATAAATAATAAGATAAAGTCTTCAGTTTTATTCACTTTCCATTACAGTGTGGCCCTATGAAGAAAATAAAAACTTATAGCGCCATATAATACAGCTCAGTAAGATGAAATTTTGTTTTAACATATCATTAAATGAACTTTCAAGTTTCACATGTTTGTTTCTACAAAGTAATGGTTCATTATCTTCAGAGAGAGAAAAGTGGAGAACTGAAACCTCATATTCATAAATTTGAAACAAAGACACACTTCAATGGTTCTAAACTGGAGCCAGGTTGTTGCTTCAGAATTAAGTAGGAACTTGTTAAAAATTCAGATTCCTGGGCTATACCCCAGATCCATGCAATCAGAATATCTGGGGTGGGGGATCCAGGAATAGGTATTTGTTAAAAATTCCCCATATAATCTCAGCTACTACAGTGCTGAGTTTGGGATCGGAGAAGAGCAAATCCCTCCACCAAACACATTTTAACAATGACTACTTCACCAAATTTTTATAACTGTGATATCTGAATACATGATATTAGACAACTGTCCATGAGACAAATTTTTTGAACAATCTGAATAACTTAGCTATTGCTGCATAATTGTATGGGTCAGCTTTGAAACCTGATTCTGCCACTTAGCAGCTGTGTTATTCAAACCATCTGAGGCCTATTTCCTCATCTGCAAAAATAGTAGTAAAACTGAATCTGCCTCAAAGAGTATTGTGAAGGTTATGTTAAATAATTCATGTAAAAGTGTGCCCTGTGCTAGTATTTTATTGATTGCTTTCTATTACAATAAAATTCATTTTTGTGCTTGTTTTCTAAAGGGGAGAACAATTAAGTTGGTGAAACTGAAATTTTAAGACTGCCAACAAATGGTAATGCTTTTGTGGTTTTTAGCTTCATTGAGACATATGTGTTGCACAATTATGTCACTTTCTATAACAGGTCAAATCATTACACGTATTTTAAGAAATCAAATGTCCTACAGAAATCAATATGGGCTCAAGAATGCCCTTTACTACTGATCCCCCCTACATGCCCTCTGTTGTTAAGTGAATAGGTTAATCAAAGAACTATTGTTCCCTATCTTATAAGAGGGAGAGAAAGAGAGAAAGAGAGAGCGAGAGAGCCAGAGAGCGAGCTATTCATCATTTACACATTCATGAAAAACTTTGAGAAGAAACTTAACAGTGTAAATCTCTTCCAAGGGAGGGGGAATGAGGAACAGGAAAGAATGACCAGAACTTTAGTTTTCCACCATATACCATTCTATGCTGTTTAGATTTTTTTTTAGCTTTGGCTTGTATTTTTATAATTTTTCAAAAGTAGTTAATAAAATAAACCATTTTCAGTCTCTTACATATAGGCTTTCTAAATTAATTTAAAACTTAACACTCCCCTCCTGAGTCACCTAGGAGGTTAATAAAAACCACACTACAAATAGATAAAACACACTTCCCCTGGAAATAATACTTCCATACCTGAACAGATAACTTCATTAGAATGCCAACAAAAGTCTTTAAAATAAGAAGGAACTGGAGGGGAATATAAAATTAACAACTTTATCTTACAAATCTGAAGACTTACTTTGGATTTTGCCTGAGCACTTTTACACTGTTTATGTTTACACCCAAACCAGTTGAGCCAAACCAAAATATTTCTGTTATTGGTCCAATAATATAGTAACTTGTTCATCTGACATTAGAGCACTAAACAAATGCTTTCCTAGAGTTTCCCAAGACTATTTTCACATTTAAGTACACTGCTTTTGATACATTCTTCTAAACCAAGACAACAGTTGAAACCCCAAAACTAATTTACTAGTAGGATACTGGATACCAAAACATATCTTCCTACCACAACACAATCTGAGGACTATTTTCAATACAAAAAAGCTCTAAAAATCAGGTACTCTTTAAACATCAAAGAGATCGCCAATGAAAACAGATTATTATTAAATGTTAACAAAAGCTCCTTTTTTGAACTTTCTTGCTATTCAGTTAACATCTTCACCAAAAATTGTCATTTATAATTTTGAAATGTGTTTACAAACACAGCTTTGTTTCACAGAGCTCAAAAATACAAAGCCTCCATTCAAATAATAAAAATACCAATTATCTCATTTTAGACTCACTGAATATATCCAAACCTGCTCCTTTCACAGGGAGCAAAAGGGCACTTTCAGAGAACTAAAAATCAACCTTAAGTCTATAAAAGGGTGGCATCTCAGAAATCTGCAGGTTTTACAAGCAATGAAAGTTACTGTTTAAAATAAAAATCCACGAAAATATATTCTACACATTTCATAGGTAAGCTATATGAGAACTGAGACATCTAAAAGAGTAGTCTAATAGCCAACAGCTCAAATAAAGTTGCCTTAAGTCCGTGAGAAGTTTACAATGGAGAATTTTTGTTGAGGTAGATTACTGAGATGAGAATTTTTACCATCTTTATCATCCAGATCACATCTCCAACTTAATACAATCCTGACAAAACTCCTTAACCTTCAGTCCACGTACTAGAGTAATGTTTTAGCTCTAAATTACATCAGAGTGGTCAACTCAATTCCTATTTAAATGAATGAATGAATAAATGATACAGTTGCAACAAAAAAAAAATCATGTCTAGATATGCAGCCTAACTTCAAAAAAAAAAAAAAAAGCCAACATATTTTCTACAGTCGACAAAAGTAGCTTTGGCCCCCAAACTGAAGATGATTTAAAGGCATTAAGTAAAAAGGTGGTAGTTCACCTTTCTATCACAAATTAAACAGGTGAATGGACTCAGTTCCATTAAAATTAGAGCATATTTTTCTGTTCTTAATGGATGTTTCCCCACATCCACTCTAATGCTAGATCATATAACCTCTCTTCCATGGCTCACCCTCTCTTCCATTTGGCAAAAATCAGGGTTGTTTTAGGAAAAGTCATTCTTGCAAGGCTTTGGCCATCTACTGATTTCCAGACTGTGGTAAAATGGTTCCTATGGACCTTATAACAACAGAGCTCCTCTATCCAATCAATCCCAGAATCAGACAAGCCATTCTCCCCACAATCTGACATTACTAGAGAACAAAAGTAACACACACCCTGTGAAAAGAAACTATGAAAGTATCACTTCTCTTTGCTTTTGAAAGACAGGGCTGTGGTTCAGTAGAGGCAGCTGTATTCACATACAACCTCAATGCCTTTAAACACTTGCCCACTTCTTGTTCATCCTTGATGTTTAAATGTGGGGTCCTGGATGGACTAAGATCCTTTCAGAAGAAATAAGAAAACGAGTAGAATTTATTCATTCTAACAAATGAACACCTCAGGTCTCCAGTCACTTAATCCACACAAGTTCAGTGCTTCCTTAAAGCTTCACCATGCAGCTGATGCTAGAAAAGATAAATGCCACTTAGGAAATTTAATCTAGGAAATTTAATTTAAGGAATTTAATCTTGCTTTCCACCAACCAACTGCACATCCCCAAACCTAAAAATAGTCAAACATCAGGTGTCTGTTGACCTCAAAATAGAGTACTTTGCAGAAAAACAAGTGTAAAACATCATCTTTGCTTTTGGGTAGCTATAATCTGGCTAACATACATGTAATTTTTTTAAAAGACGAAAGTATTCTAAAGAACTTTAGGGTTAAAAAGAACTTGGAGATCACAGAGTAGAACTCCTACAAACAGAAATCCTTTGTTCAATGTTCATCAGAAGTAGGCTTCAGTCTTCTTTTATTTTATTTTCTTTTTAATTTTTTTTTTATTGATTTCAGAGAGGAAGGGAGAGAGATAGAGAAATAGAAACATCAATGATGAGAGAGAATCATTGATTGGCTGCCTCCTGCATGCCCCCCCACTGGGGACCAAGCCCGCAACCCAGGCATATGCCCTTGGCCAGAATCGAACCTGGGACCCTTTAGTCCGCCACTCTATCCACTGAGCCAAACCGGTTAGGACTTCAATCTTCTTTTAAACTTATGAGTCTATCCAACTATAATAACTGGTTGTACTCAAAATCTACTGGCCATAACTGCCATAGTGACCTTAGCTTTGCCTTCATGAGCAAAAAAAGAACTGTTACTTTCCTTTACCCAAGAGTCCTTAAAATATATGGAAGCCATATTTTTATAAAATTATGACCTAAAATGGGTAGAAAATGACAGGGATTCAAAATGACAGGGGATTCAAATGGCATAAGAATTACAAGAAGGTATTCCAGTGTGGGAGAAAAGAATAACTAGAAGTAGAAGGTCTGATAAAAGCACCAGTGTGACTGAATCATACAATTCACACTCGGAAGTAGTGAGTGGAAAAAGGGGTAACCTACATTCCTATCAGATTATTAAAGAACTTAAATACCAAGGTGAGATTTTTTATTGTTTTGATAGCCAACAGGGAATAAATGTAGAGACAAATCACAGGAGAAAGATGTTTTTAAAATATTAGGATTTTGTTATGGACTAAATGTTTGTGTTCCCCCCACCCCCCAAAAAAAAAAACTTATCTATTGAAGCCAGTATTGGTGGCAAGGCCTTTGGGAGGTAATTAGGATTAGATGAGGTCATCAGAATGGGACCCCTGTGAAGGGATTAGTGCCCTTACAAGAAGAGACACCAAAGAGTTCTCTCTCCCCCAACCTGCTCTAGTGCACACTGAGGAAAGACTATGAGAATGCAGCAAGGGGGCAGCTGCCACCTGCAAGGCAAGAAGAGTCAGCACCAGAACCCACCCATGCTGACACCCTGATCTCTGACTTCCAGCCTCCAGAACTGTTAGAAAACAAATTGCTCTTGTTTAACCCACCCAGTCTAAGGTATTTTCTTATGGCAGTCTGAGCAGACTAATACAGATTGGAAAAGAGAGCAACTGGCAGCAAGGAGCTCAAGTAAGGAGACTATTGAAATGCCCAGAGATGGCAAAGGAACGCAGAAGTCATCAATTACCTATGAAAGAAAAATAAGCTATTTCACCCAGCCCCCGGAGTGACCATCAAATCATTCATGAACTCCTGCTATCCATCCCCAAGGTCCTTAGTTTTGCTGTTTTACCTACCACCTACTCTCAATCATTGCAATTTAGTATAAATCTTTCAAGAAAGCATTAGGAACTATTACAATGGAAAACCCAGAGACAGAAGGCCCCAGAGTGACTGTCAAATCATCCTATAACCCTTCTCACCCAAACCCAGTCATTGTCTTATCCCGAAGAACAATGAACAAACAGCTGCTATGGAGCCCACAAGTCCACAGGCCTCCATCAAAGCCACACCAATGTGGTTTTGATGGCCCTACTGGCTCTAGGTTACATGAAATTTGGATTTGCTGATTTCCTTCTTTAAAATAAAAGGGAAACTTCTAAACAATACAATCCTATAAACAGAGAAAACCCCAATATTTTCCAATAAAAGGTGAGCCAGGTGTTTTCTTTAACCAGACAAGGATACTAAATGAAAAGGGTAGTTTGGGGATCTGGGGGAGCCCTCAACTTCTCTAATCACAAAGAACACATAAACAGTGACTTCAGCAGACAGTCCCAAGCCTTGATACCTTGTCATTTATGGATGAGACTAAATCAGCCCTCCCTGCCTATACAGCACATGGGAGTTCCACTTGCATTTCCCAACTTCATTCTTATACCATCTCATCCTCAAACAGGAGTGAGTACACCAAAGCCACTCCATCCTGTACTTTTAAATCCTTAAAAAGTTGACTCTTATTGACACTAAAATTTTATCCAGATTACTACTCTTTAAACAAAGCAAAAGCAGACTATTCCTAAGAACTATACTTCATTGTTGCACCTACTTAAGCCTGAAGTTAACCTTGCACTACAATACAACAGATCCTCAACAAGCATTTAAAACAACTAAGCTGAGAATAAAGGGCTCAATGGTACTAATTTTGGGGTTCTCTGGTTTGGGATATAATTAACAGAGTTTTAACAAAGAGTATGAGTGAGAATTTCTTTTACTTTATTGATATAACTTTCCCTATCTAACCAAAAAGAGGAAGAACTCACCTGAAGAATTGTAAAATTTTGAGGGTTAGCTACCATAAAGAGTCCCGGTAGGTCATCATCCCTCTCAATCACCTGATTTAATCTTCAGTAACTATGTAACTGAAACGTTTTGCATGCAGAGTCACTTTCTCCATATATAATTGTAAGCATTACATCCCTTCAACAGTTGCTATGCCACCTAATATAAGTCAACTAATATTCATGCAGAACCATAAACCTCCGCATTTTATTTTTTTAAATATTTTTATTGATTTTTTTACAGAGAGGAAGGGAGAGGGATAGAGAGTTAGACACGTCGATGAGAGAGAAACATCGATCAGCTGCCTTCTGCACACCCCCCACCCGGGATGTGCCTGCAAACAAGGTACATGCCCTTGACCGGAATCAAACCTGGGACCATTCAGTCCGCAGGCCGACGCTCCATCCACTGAGCCAAACCGGTCAGGGCTAAACCTCCACATTTTAGAAAGAATTTCCTTAAAATTGCTTACCTTGATCATTATCACAACCCCCTAAGGCAGTATTTTTATTCTCCTCATTTTAGACATAAGATAAACAAGGATCAGAGAAGTTAATTTAGTGCCCTAGAGTCATAAATCTAGTAAATGATAACACTGAACCAAAACTTTGTGACTCCAAACCCCTCCTCTTTCCATTACACCAGAATGTATCTATCTATTCTCCACCACCTTAAGCAAACCACTCTACATAGACAAATAAAACTGTGCATTGGTAAGAGCTCTAGTACCTACAGATACACTTCAGCATAATGAATGCCCAGTCTAGTTTTAAATAAATGAAAATACAAAATGGACTAATCGGCACCCTCTCAAATTATAAGTTAGCATAAGTCTTTTCATTTTAATTCATTGAAAGTTTTGTTTCCAAAATTATATTTTAACAATTTCCATTGAAGTATCTTCTGTATGTTTAATAACATTTTTAAACTACCTTTGGAATAACTATTTTCCATCTGCTTTTACTTGCCTTTATAGCTAAATAAACACTGTCTTGAAAAGCGGAAGTGAAAATAAAGAATTTTTCACACTATGAAGTAACCATTCTTTTCTATGGCCTCAACTAAATAGATGTGAATATTCCAATATCTTACACATATATCAAATTTCATCTTCTTCCCAAGGCACAGAATCTGATGACAGCTGAACAGTTAAAAGAAGAACCACACATAAAAAGAATTACACTCTCCTAAAAACATTTCAGATTGCAGTTGTTTATATTCAATATCTTGCAATACTACAAACAATTTTATTTTATGGAGGCTTTTGATAATTCTGTTTTCTTTTTAATAAAAATAAATCTTGAAGGTCTTTTTCTGGAGAATATCAACATTACACCATTTAAGCCTCCTGCTACAAAAACAAATTTTAAAGATTTCTAGAGATATTAAATTCCTCCTCAAGGCAAACCATGCCCTGGTGTAGATTGGTATCAGTGCAGGTGCAACTACAACTGATCAGTTTGCTGCTTCTGAGGGGCAATAAGAAACCACAGGGAAATGTGTATCACTGTTGATTTCTCTATTTCCTCTGTAAAATGAACAGTTACCAACTTCCTACAAGAATTATGAAGTAAATAATGCATGACTAAATATTTATGAAGTACTTTTATCATTATTGATTTTTTAAAACAATAAGACTCCTCCCCTGCCCCCAATGATTTACTGGGCAAAGTCCTACTGCTATACAATTAGTTCAGCAAACCTCCAGAGTCAAACTCAGAGTCTGCTCATTGTGGCACTACTCTTTTAAACTTGACAAGAGATCATTCTATAACTATGAAAGCAAGAGAGATCTTGGCTGTATGGCCTGTTTTGTGTTCCTACAACAGAGCATCTCAAACTCCTTCAAACTTTAAGTGAATTTAACTATTCGCGGTTCTTAAGACAGTAACACTGGGAACAGTACAGAGAACAGGTTTGCAAGGCAACCAGAAGTCAGAATGGCCAACTGGCCTGCCTCTTAAACAGGTAAACTACAAACTAATTTATTTCACCTCACTTCATTGCTACTTTCATAGTTTATATTAAACCGGGACTAAGAAGCCAATGACAGACTCCTGAGGGACTTTTCATATTCTCATTAATATCACAATTTGTTTTTAATAAAGACCCTTTAACTGAGTATATTGTAGGAATAAACATTAAGCTACTAATCTATGAAAACTTTTAACATATATAAAAGGAGAGAATAAAATTACCAAAGGCTGGTTTTGTTGTCTATCCCCTAAGGAACCATATCTTAGTTCCTCCTTTTCTTTATGAAGATGGCTTTGATAGAATTCTCTGTTTGCTCACAGACAGCAGTTAAAATTGGGTATGGTTAGTGTTGAGGTTTCCTTTCAGAGGTGATCATATAATTATTTTCATTTGGTTTTAATTTTTTTAAATATATTTTATTGATTTTTTTACAGAGAGGAAGGAAGAGGGATAGAGAGTTAGAAACACCGATAAGAGAGAAACATCGATCAGCTGCCTCCTACACACCCCCAAATGGGGATGTGCCCGCAACCAAGGTACATGCCCTTGACTGGAATCGAACCTGGGACCTTTCAGTCCACAGGCTGACGCTCTATCCACTGAGCCAAACCAGTTAGGGCTCATTTGGTTTTATATATACATGTATAAATATATCTCCTGTTAGCATCCTGAAAATGGCCATGCAAACTGACTAGGGAAATATCAGTACACTCCTTGGCCCGAAAGATGAAAAAGCTTGTTCCTCCTCAAAATGGAAATCGATTTCCTAAATCAAGGTTTTGGACAAACTATTCAAAAAGCACAAATCTCAACCTAAGAAGTCTACATTCCAAGAAGACTTTCCATGATAGTAACAAGTCCACCACATTTTTTTTCTGTATTTAAAGTAATAAAAATCTCTAATACAGATTTTTAATCCAAAAAAGAACTACTTATTTTGAATTGAAAACGACACCTGGGAGGCACATACAAAGAGGGAGGTCTATAATATCTTTTTGGAAATCCATGGAGCCAGGTTTTAGAACCCAGTTTTTCAGATTTTAGAAAAGAAATATAGAGTGCTATATATACCATATGTCACATATCACCCCAGCACCTGGTAACCATACAGTAACTAGGAAAATAGAGAATGTCAATGGCCTCCCTTCAGATAAGATCAGATTTTGCCATGAAAATAGTTTATGGTCAATTTAAAGGAAAAAGTTTTATTCAAACCTTTTTGGATTTCAAAATTTCGGATCAGGGATTGTGGCCCTTTGGCAGATAACAGGTGGTCTTGACATATAATAAATAAAGTATGCTATCTCCTAGAACAAAAACAACTAGCTGGTGCTTAGATAAGAAATAGGTAAAATACTTAGTATCGTCTTGAAATGGGCCTAATTACTTGCCTACTTGGAGAGGCATAATCAACTCAAGCCAGCTATAAAGTTTCCCCTTTAACTTTATCCCAAATTGGGACCAACATTGAAAAACATTTTCCAAAACCTTAACATGTCAATGCCAAGCTGAGAGGCAAGGGGCTTCTGACAGGTGATAAAGTCAGCTAGATATAGTAGGGCTTCCAAATGGCAAAAAAACTAAGAGGACCTTTTAACTCAGGAGAACTCAGAGATTTTCACCCATGGCCTGTGACTGCCCATACAAACTCAGATTCTCTAACTTGTGGACAAATCATGCTTCTGCCATAAGTCAAAGTGAGCCTAGCATTTTTTCCTCTCTAGTGGCACAACAAACCTTTTCTTTATCCCCAACAACCTGAAAACAACAACATATGCCTCAAGGACTGAGAAGCTTGATGACTGTAATTCTCTCCTAGGAGGGATCCCTGTGGTGCCCCACCACTACTCAAGTCTTGCTGAGAACAGCAGCACATTTGCTCATTGATTAGAGTTGCTCGATCATATTAAATTTAACTGTGTTCTCTACTAGTACATTAACCACCAATGAAGTCGTAGAATAGTAATCATGAGGTGATCCTGCTCATTTTAAAGCTTTGCAATGGCTCACCAGCAAAACAAAAATAAATAAATAAACCAACAAATGTTGAGAAAGGTTGCCTCCAGGTCCTTAACGTAACTGGAATAATCTTTCAAATTCAAAGACTCTCTCGGCTCAAATGCAGGCACCTTTCTAACACCTAAAACAGACCTGACAAAATGACATCTTAGGCAACTTTTCTCAATTTTTAATAACCAAAAATATGGGATAATATGGTAGTGTAGTTGTTTATAAAAAGTAGTATTTTTCTGTCCTGCAACTTACCTCAAATTGTTTTATTTTATTTTGAAGGTTTCATCCTTGAGTCACTACCCAATGTAATAAAAATTAGTAACAATCCCTAGTCTGTTTTCATTTTTGTGTGATCTTTAAAAGTGATCTTTAAGTCCCCAATCAGCTTACCCTAGCTTGGATGACTCACCATGGTCTTTATGAAAGCACGTTTTAAACATGGAACAAACAAAAAACCAAAGTTCTCCCTAAAAAATATACATTTGCTTTACAAGTCATGGGTATGTTAAGAAATTACAGATGGTCTACCTGTAATCGGAAAACAGAGGTTCAAATGACAGTGACATTACTAACAAATCTCTCCTTGTTTAGTTTACAAAGTAATAATTTCCTCCCTACCAAAGCCATTTTTCTTCTAATGTAATGATCTCTTTCCATAAACTTCTATGGAAAGAAATGATCCAGAAATAAAGACATCTAAAGAATATACTTCAAAGCTGGGCTTCTCACTAAGGAAAAGATCGTATAGGTCTGCATTCTACTCTCTCTGGCCCTTAACACCAAAAATACAACTCAAAACAGGAGGAGGGCGATGCCACAGCTAAACATAATGCACCTTACTAGAACTTCCATTTTACTCAGTGATTAATTAAAACATATTTATATTATACCAAATATGTTTGTGCTAGAGAGTAGAGAGTAAAATGACATGAATTTTTAAGATTTCTTCTGCTCACTTGCAAGGTATTGCTTCAGGGTACCAGGGGAGTTTATGTCCCTTCTCCTCTACCATTAAGAAAAAAGTGGAGAAGCTCTGCCCTAGAGACTAACACTTGCACCAATCTGTGTCTCCCAACTATTCTATCCTCTCAGGTCATGTAATTTTTATTTTATTTATTGAGACTACACCTCATTCCAGGAAGAATTTCAAGTAGCTGGGGAGAGAATATGGAGAAACACTACATCCAAGTGGCGCTGCCTAAGCATTGAAGAGGGTTTTCAAAAGGTGTACACATTTCTACTCATTATTCTGCACTATACAATAGCTAGTCTACAAAAAAAAAGTCTTAAGAAGAAATCAACTACAAAAATAAAAGGTAAGGTTCTAAGATACCTGATGACTTTTCAAAACTACTCTTCTGCCTGACTTCTTTTTAGACTTTTAACAATGTATATAACTTTATGCACTAAAAAGCAACTTTGACATGTTGCCCTAGTGGCAGCATTTCTCAAACCACCGCCCCCAGGAAACATCTCATTTTATCCAAAGTAATATGAGATAATGCCTGTAAATTGCTCAGCATAGTGCCTAGCATATAATAATAGTTCAATAAACACTGACTATAACACTAGTTATAATTATTACTATTAATAATAATTAATATTATCATTAGTATTACTTAAGAGGGTGCCACCCAGCTAGCAAGTCACAAAACAATGATTCCAATTCAGCTGTCTGTCTCCTAAGCCCAATTCTTCCCACTGCACTATACTGTCTCTTTTATGAAAAGTCAAGAATTCAAGTGCTCTCTCACTGACAGACTCCAATTAGATTCCACTCTATTTCAATCAATACAAGTTGAAGAATTACAGGAATTCTTTCCAGTCACACACAATCCATTTATATACAAATCTATACTCCATATACAAATGCCATCAGAGACTCCATTCATCTATAAATAAAAGCCTAAGCAACGGTTACTGCAGAACAACCAGTCGCTATGATGCGTACTGACCACCAGGAGCAGACGCTCAATGCAGGAACTGCCCCCTGGTGGTCAGTGAGCTCCCACAGGGGGAGTGACTGCTCAGCCAGAAGCCGGGCTCACAGCTGGCAAGCGCAACAGCAGTGGCGGGAGCCTCTCCCGCCCCCGTGGCAGCACTAAGAAGCAGCGAGCCAAGCGGTAAGGAGCGAGCAGACAGGAGGTAAGGAGCAAGGGATCCCAGATTGCAAGAGGAATGTCCGCCTGCCAGCTTAGGCCCAATCTGAGGAACAACCCCCCCCCCCCCAGTGCACAAACTTCATGCACCAGGCCTCTAGTCCTATATAATAAAAGCCTTATATGCAAATTGTTCAACCGGGATTGCGACCAGGAGTTGAACCGCTCGCTATGACGTGTGTTGACCACCAGGGAGCAGCGCAGAACATGTGGCGCAGGCAGTGGGCGGCAGTAGAGGCGCTGCAGGCCCCGATGGGCCCCGACGGTAGCGGGACCACAGTGGGATGGTGGAGCAGGTAAGCGGGCAATGCCAGGCCAAGGTGGATGCAAGCAGGGGCCCAATTACCCCGCTGATCACCCCGCAGATGGCGACCAGCTGTGGCAGCAGGGGGTAGGGCCGCCACCCAGTTCTCAGACGCTGAGGCAGCCGAGCAGGGGGGCCCAGCCCCAATCGATCGCCCCACAAGCAGGATGGTGGAGCAGGTGAGGGGGCGGCGCCAGGCCACGGGGGGGTGCCAGGCAGGGCTGCAGTGTTGTGAGGCTGGGGGTGCGAGCTGGGGCTGCGAGTCTGGGGGTGCAAGCTGGGACCCAAACCCCACAGGCAACCCTGAGGGATCCCACCCGTGCACGAATTTGTACACCAGGCCTCTAGTATACTAATAAAAATTTGTGTTTTTACATTAAATAATCAACCACAGTCACTGATTTTATATATCTATTTCTACCATTAACATCAATTTTTGGCCTGATAATTTATCTCCCTTCCTATACTAATGCCTAGCTCATTCCTGGATTAGCACAATGGCTTCCTGAATAAATAAATGCTTTCCTTATTCTATTGTCTCACCACTGAAAATTCACTCCACCACAGCTCACTATTTGCCAGGCTCTGTTCTTGGAGCTTTATCTGTATTCACTCAGTCAATATGCATAACAACTCTATGATAGCTACTATTATTAAAGCTTACAGACTGAGAAACAGAAGCACAGAGTGGTTAAGTAATTTACCCACAATCACCCAGTTAGTAAGTGGCAATTACTGGATTTGAACCCATGCAATCAGGCTCCAGATAGTAGTATATAAATATTAGCTCCTCCAGGAATGCAAGAACAGGGATCAATAAAAACCAGCTTCTCTTTCCATGAATGTTACAGTCCCTTGGAGTAAGCCAAATTCCCATTTTGGGATCTCTTTTCATGCTATTCCACATCTAGGAGGCCAGTTCTTCTCTTCCCTGATTCATTTTCCATATCTTCAAACATCAACTCTAAATTCAACATCTATGAGTTTTCTTTAGACCAGTTCCCTGACTCCTCAGCACATCCTTTTTCTTATGGACTACATTAATTTAAACCACATTAATGTGCAGTTTTTGACATTTTTTATGTTATAAAAGTTTATCTACCTCACAATTTTACATTTTCTCTCCCTATCTACATAATAAATGCCCCCTCTTTTCTTTGGTCTATATCCTTCTCCATTTCCCACCTTCCCAAAAGCTACTGGAACAGCAGGCTACACAAAGTAGATACTAAATAAATATGCAATTAACTGATAAATCTGAGATAAATATGGCTCCACTATTTAACAAAGCAGAAAGTTATTAAGTCTTTTGAACTGACATATTTAAATATTTATTTTCTCATTTTATTCCCTAAATGCAAAAGCATTAGATTTATAATTTCAACATTCCCATCCAAAAAAGTGGAATCCAAAGCAGTCCTATTAAGTTTTTTTTTAAAGAGTGTCCACTGTCCAGAAATGGTCTTTTTTTTTCTTCTTTTTTTTCAGAAGACACTTTCTAATACTGTTACTTTACTCTCTTAAGGCAAGAGTTATCCAAGTCTGACAACATTAAGTAGGCAGTGACATTCCAGGCATGATTACCAATTGTTCAAGAACAGAAAGACTAGCTGGCTTTAATAAGAGATTATTCTAAATAACCCCATTAAATCTAAAGTGTGAAAACAACTGTGTTTACATTTAAGGTTTAGTATCTTCACCTTTATCTTCCTGTTCCAAGAGAATTACTTAAAAACTCAAAGAAAAGGATATACCAAAGGATAGTAGCCTAAAAGAAAGTTAAACTTGTATTTAAATAATTAATTATAGGCATACCACACTGTATATAATAAAGTCTCTAAAAATTGTGATCCAATCATATTATTTTTCAAATACATTATAAACCAATGACTACTGAAGGAATACTACAGGCACTATTCTGAAAAGCACACAATACTCATGGTTGTAAACTTGTCTCTAATTTTTCTGTTTTCCAAGTTTGTGTTTTCATAAACAGTTTTTCTCTAAAGACTTTTTTGCTACTTAACTTTTATCTTAAATGAGCCACTTAATAGCAGAGATATTTATCCTAAAATACTGTATTTTCCCTCATGTGCCTGCTGACTCTGCAGTTATTTCATGCACACTACAACTTGAAGGCAACAAATGTTTAACATGGTTTTGTTACCCAAGTAAAAGCACTAAATTTGAACAAGTGTATATTACGACACATTACAGTTACTATAAATTTCAACACTGTTAGGTACACAACATGAACCACACCATACTCATAACCTTAAAATACCTTACATATAAAGGCTAAACCTATTGTCTACTTGATTTAAAATACCATTCCTACTTACTAATTATAGTTCAGTTGCATTGGTAAATTTTGGTTTGCTTTTTTGATTTTTTAAAATATTTTCAAATTATGGTACAGGCAACTTGAAAAGCTTACTCCATGTTTAACACTGTGAGTAGGTATTTAATAATCTTACCGTAGATTTTTTTAAAAATTACTTTACAATTAGATGCTGTTATAAAGGGAAACACCAGGAATCTTTGTGGTGATAGAAGGGTTCTTGTATCTTGACTATATCACTATCAATAACCTAGGTATAATATTGTACTAGTGTTGCAAATTGTTACCACTGCAGAAAATTTGGTAAGTGTACATGGGGTCTCTGTATTGTTCCTTACAACTGCATATGAAACTACAAAAAATTAATTCAATAAAAAAATTTGCTGAAGAGCAATTTAATGAGAATTTAGTTTTCTGGCACTACAGCGACATTCTCAAAAAGCCTATGTGTACGTATGAAAAATTTCTCCCTCCAGAAACTGATCAGTAACTAAGAATGAAAAACTATATACCTTTTAAAATTTAAGAGCTAGAAATAGTTTTTACAATTATTTCCAAAAATCTTGGGCAAGAACTATTATCAAAGTCGGATTTGAACAAGGAAAAGTAAAGCTTTACTTGCTGGTTAAAACAACTTTCTAGATAGAAATTTCAGAGAGAGTCAATATGGCTCACATACCGAATATATATCCCAAGCCTCGCAACATCTCTTATTACTTGGATTCAAAAACAAAAGAAATTTTTCATATAGCACATAAACATTAAACTACTAAAAATTAAACCCAGGATCGACTTAATAAACACCTTAACTATTTCAATTTTATTAATTCCTTTCAACAAACTTTCCTTTTATACAGTGCCCTAACAGTGCCTCACCTTTAACGCCTATAGAAATGCCTCTCAAGGTCACTGTTGAGAGCGCCTCCCAAACTCTATCATACCAGGCAGAAAAATTCAGTCTTATCAGGCAAAGAAAATTAACACCTTAATGAAAAAATGGCATTTTAACAGACTTCTCAAAACAAATAATAGTACATAATACATTCATCTTTTCCATAGTGACTTTTGATGAAGTATCAGCTATCATAAGAGTTATTTGTTTTGCTTTGATTTAAAAATAACATTATGTACTCTAGCATGTATGTTTCAAAAAATTCCAAAGGTGTTATATATTATTTCTCAAGAAAATCCCATTGTGAAATTAAATCATCCTAAAAAAGACAAATAATCAAGAAAGGAAATTATACTGCACAATTATAGTCTTCATGAGGCAAAAGGCTAGGGTTTTACAAATGACTCCAAAGACAAGAAAACTCTAATCTTTAAGTCAGCTCTTCAGAAGGAAAGTCAGATCTTTAGATCCTTATAAGCTGCAAACAAACAAGCATTAGGACGTATTACATATCCTTTGATATCAAGACAGATAATTCAAATATCAGTAAAATATATAAATAAAATAATACTACTATACCAATTTCTTTTAGACATTGTCTTTAAGATAAGAAATGGCTACAGGAAAACCATATCTACCAGTATACGTACTTTGATATAAAATAATCATATGGCATTTTCCCTTCCCCAAAACTAATTATTAAAGGTCACAGCTTTTAAAAATTCTTTTCTAGATTTAAAATAAACCACACAGATAAAAATTACTATGTCCAAGTGCTTAAATTCAAACTTTCAATAGATAAATAACAAGTCTAACAGTTTTAAAACTAAAAAGTTCCTACTCCAAAAAATCAAATACTACAACCACTGCTACAATGTAAAAAGAAATTTTGTTTTCATATAATGCAAGCAAGGACCTACAACTTCTCCAACGCCATGCTTGTAATACACACCAAGTTCACCTACTTTTTAATTTCATAGACTATAAAAATCACACCTTCTTAATTTTATGAAGTAAAAAACTAATTGTCCTTATTCTAAAAACAGAAAATATTTCTAATAGCAAGTTTCTAAAGTCCATGTTATTGATATCAATGAGTGTCAGTTAAATATAATTTCCACAATTCAAGCTGGAACTACTCGCCTGAAACAGCAATATCACTATTCATTAATGAAATATACTAAGCATGTACTACATATTAGACAAAGTAAGTTTGAAAGTTCTTGAGAATGATTAGTTGCAAAAATTGAGACATACTCAAAACAGTAGTGAAGAAAGGAAATATAGCCTTCTTCTACATTAACTAATAATGTTCTCCCCTCTCCCCAAAAAGTGACAATATTCAAATGATTGCCAGTGAAAGGAAAGAAAGAGGTGGGAGAAGAGCTGAGGTTTGGCTGACATGTTATGGTACCTTTTTTATTAAGGATAGTATTAGCCTTAGGATATTTACAATCCAAAGTGCTTTTATTGTACTTAATTTAAAATATTAAACAACATATTATTTTCCTCATAAGCTGCGATTTCATCATTAAAAATGAATTTTAGTAAATTTAAGTTATTGCATGTCTTTTAAATAGAAATGTTTGTAAATGTAAAGTGTAATAAAGTAGTAAAATGATTACTAATTTAATCTTCCTTTCTAATCTTTTGCTCTCACAGTATCTTAAGAAATCGCCATCACTTTACCAGGGGAAATAAAAGTACCAGTCAAAGAGGAATTACTGAGTTTCAGCCCAGAGATTTGACAGCTGGTTTTTTTAAGGTGATACTGTCATGGCTTTAGTTTTTTTTTGTTTGTTTTTGTTCTTGTTTTCATCTATCTCTGAGCACTAATGAATAAATTTAAACAGAAAATTATAGCTTTTGTACACTAGAATGGACCTTTAGAATGTCTTTTTTTTCCATCATGAATTTTTAAAAGTTAGAAAAACAAAAATATGCATACTTAAGAAATATGGGATAAATGTTAATGGAACAGAGCAGTTATAAATATACAGAAGACAAATTTAAAGAGGACAGCACTAATGTAGGAATAGGACTCTAATTTAACTTACTCTAAACATTACCATCATGTAATCTGAATGTATGACAGAATTCAGTCACCTAATAGGTGTCATTTGAAAATAAATCTAACTCCTTTTCATTTATTTGTAACTTTTATTCCATTAACATTTTAAATAACCATCCACAAAATTGTTAATTTGCTGCAGACTATTAAGGGAACGGCCATCTTTTAAAATAAGCATCTTACTAATTGTTGCTTGACTCAATTCTACTTTTCATGAGCATATATTAAATAATATTATTTTACCAATTCTTTAGAACCCTGGGTTACATAATGCTAATGGACTAAAAATTTAGCAAAATTTAAAAACACATATTTAAATAAACATTTTTTAAAAGATCACATATGGCCATAGTGCATTTTCTTCTGGTACTTTTCTAAATATAGAGGCATGATATAATCCCTTATACTCAAATAAGACAATTTCCAATTTAAAAATTCATTGAAAAAGAGAATTCTTGATTCATATTGAAATTCTTAGTGAAATGTCAATAGATCCTTACAGCAACAGCCCACATTTTGGGCTTGGTTGTTTTTAATTTATAATTTTATTTTTTTTCCTGTTTTTTTATTTATAATTTTAACAAGACACTAAAGAATACCATGAAGAAAGATATTAAAATACTTTATATATTTTTCTACTAAACTCTATCACAACATCAAAACATGAGGTTCTGATTTTAGACATCATCTTACCTGATCCACTGAACTGACTGCTTCCCAGTGTTGTTGGTCTGGTTTTCCCACTATTAACAGGTGGGGAAAACATCTGCAAAATAACCCAAAAGTATCTATTAGTCCTGAAATTCTTCTAAACTTTGCAAACCAAGAGTCATCAGTTAATTACTATATTTCAGAAGGACGTTAAAATAAAATTTGAAATGTACATTCAGACCCAGAAAGGCAAATATACTGTGATACTATTTGCTAACACTACTTGGTTATATTCTGTCCTGCAAAACCAGTCACTTAAATGAGACATTCTAAGATTATGGAGTTTAAATAGTGAACTTTTGTCCATGATTGCAATTAATTAAATCTCATTACGTTTACATTACACACAGTCAGAATCATATCAAATGAAGCTACCACAATACACTAAAGATCCACTCTAAGTTTTATAAAGTAGGGATTGGTCCTGACTCCTAACAGCAGCTAAAAAAGGAATTCAACCATTAAAAGTAAGGGCAGTGGGCCCTTTGGTTTCAACAGATACTTTCGAGTCACTCAATTATTACCCACGTAAAAAATTGTAAATATATACACATACACACACACATGTGTATTACAAAGATACTCAGCTCAAAAGGCTGGCTCTCTTGTAAATGACATCTCTCGTGTACCACAGCTTGGGGAGAGAACTGGTTAGGAGCGTTGAAGAAAAAAATAATTTTCTTCTCTCCTGTGAAGTTCAAAATCCCTAATCACCATCAGGGTCAGAGGGTGACTCAACCAAAGCTCATGATTACATTGTTTTCCTTTCAACTGGTTAAAACAAATGACCCCTTTGGCAATAAAGTTTTCAATCTGCAAGTCTAGACATTACATCAAAGTTCAGGTGTCCAACTTGGGGGAGCTGGACTCCAGCCCTGAGAACTCTGCTCAAAGCAGAGGGAGTTCACGCTGCCTCGTCTCCACGTCGCTACCCCCCACCTCCTTCCTTTCTCTTTCTTTCTTTTTTTCACGAAACCTCCGCAGAACCCCACGATGCCGCGGGAAGCTCTCCTACCGCACTGAAGTCCAGCAGGTCGCTCAGCTCCTTGTCGGTCCCTATCGCGGCCATGCGCTGCTGCTGAGGATTCATCTTGGGCCACTGCTAGCGGGTCCTGAGGCAGAGGAAGAACCAGGCTCAGCCGGCGACCACCTGG
>NW_005359149.1:1090714-1104004 GCF_000412655.1 Myotis brandtii
TGCCGTGGGTCAGATGTACTGCCGAGCGGGAGGCAGAAGGGGCAAAACCTCCCTCCAACCACACACAGCTGCGCGGGCTGCAGGCGCCCCGATACCGCACTCAC
The DNA here is from genome assembly GCF_000412655.1 of Myotis brandtii. Taxonomy (NCBI): domain Eukaryota; kingdom Metazoa; phylum Chordata; class Mammalia; order Chiroptera; family Vespertilionidae; genus Myotis; species Myotis brandtii. The sequence goes on from NW_005359149.1 coordinate 1,090,819, forward strand.
TCAGGCCCCCACGTCTACAGTCCTCTCTGCCCACCCGAACCCCGTTCGGGGCCAGCAAACTGCGCAGCGGGACGCGCTCTTGGACATGGACCAAACCGGCCCCCCCTCCATCTGACCCGGGGAGAGGCGGTCGCGCAGCCACTATCTTGGCGCACGTTCTGAACTTGGCCTAAAGAACCCCCACACGGGATAGAAAAAAGACAAAATAACTAAACCTCAATTCCTTCCGATTCGGGGATGGAAGTGAGGTTTTTCTCTAATGGCAGCCAGTGTTTTCACTCTTTGGGGGCAGTGAGTGCAGTAAAGACGAGGAAGAGCCAGGGAGGAGAAACGCTGAAGAAAGGAGACATCCGAAGTAACAAATGGAAGGACGCAGCCAATACCTTGAGGGTAACTGCCATGCAGGGAGCCTTGGGAGCCCAGACTTTCAGGGAAGCAAGGAGGGCGAGTCCCTGCACACAGGCAGTTACCAGTTACTTGATTACAACCGGAGCTGTCCAGCGGGAGAAGGCAATTGTAGCTTGGGGTAGGGATTTCCATGACGTCAATGGCTACACCCTGGACCTTGTGCCAGATCCTGTGGTAGCCTCCCCTTTATCCACTCCTCCTTACCTAGGTACACACACACACACACACACACACACACACACACACACATGCTTCTGAGGGTCACATCCCTGCCCTGGCTGGGTACTGGAGTATATGGTTCCAGTATAAGCAAGTTAGCATAAATCCAACTAAAATAAACCAGCATGTTCGTTCACATTCCCTGCTGCAGTTATTGGTCAGCAATGGGCATAACACAGTTTGGGCCACTGAGAAGAGCAATTTGCTGGGGACTTGTGGGAAAGTTTTTATTTGTTTGTTTTTATATTCCAAGACAGTTTCAGAGGCAGCCTGCATGTACTCAAAAATCAAGGTTTCATAAAAACTCAAAAATTGAAGGCATGTTACCAGAATGTTCGATCATGGGGGGGGGGGGGGGCCCAGGTGTGGGCAGCCATCTCCCATCCACGAGGTCCAGCCAGGTTAAAATAAAGCAGACATGGGGAAAGCATAGGCAGAAAGAAATGTGATCTCTGATTATGTTTTTGAGCCTCTGATCAAACAGCTTCTGAACCCAGGTCTCTCTTCATCGATTAAACCAACAGGATTGGAGTTTTCTGCTATTTGTAACCTAGTGTGTTGTAAGCAATATAGACCCAATGGCTATACACCAGATGGGAAGTCTGACAAACTTTTAAGGCCCCATTCTAGTGGTAAGATTCGATAGCTCAGAGAAGTCTTGGGAAATGGGGGAAGTATATAATCCCACCTGAAAGATTTATGCTCTTTTCAAGAGAAAAGGAAAGCGAGTTTCTTCTCATCCTTCTCATACAATTAATTCACAGAAAGAAATAGCTGTCTGCCCAAACCCTCAGTCATGGAGCTCCCTTACTCCTTTGAGGGACTGAATAGTGAACTTTTCCTAACTACGTATTATGGGCCATATCATGTTATACTTTATTTTCCTCAAGGAGATTGTGTACTCCTTGAGGGCTGGGACTGCCATGCAGCTGTCTGTACCATACACTTAACATAGTGCCCAGTGCATAATAAACACGTTATTTATTTTATTTTTTTGTTAATCCTCACCCGACGATATTTTTCCATTGATTTTTAGGGAGATGGACGAGAGATGGAACGACAGAGAGAAACATTGATTGGTTGCCTCCTGCATGAGCCCTGACCAGAATCGAGCCCAGGACCCTTTGGTCCACAGGCCAATGCTCTATCCACTGAGCAAAACTGGCTAGGGCCATAATAAACACCATTTGACACTATAACATGATTCTTTTTCAATGCTGAAATGTTAGCTTTGCATGTATAAATAGGGGAATATCATTCCCACCAATCCCATAACATTCCTGACATATATGGAAGATTTTAAAAAGTATAAAACTGCAATTTTGTGTCACTTGTGACTTATTTCTGGGCCTTTGCTGACCTTGCTAGATAGAGCCAGAAGACTTTATTGAAAAGCTCAGAGAGAAACAACCAGTGATACAAATTCAGTGATAATTAATAGAACTGTTTCTATAGAGTACATTAATCAATCTCAACAAATCATCATTGAAATCTATTTAATGAACATTTCTTACATTCAAGGCATAGTGCTAAATGCTGTGAGAAAGAGTCTCAAACCCACCCTGCCCTCAAGAAAGTTATAATCTGATAGATTTTAGTCCATTCACCTTAGCCTACTATTGGGCAGACACAGGAGTTCTGTCAGCATTGTTTCAGTCCTTACTTTCTAAGAGGTCCCCTTACCCCCCACTCTCCACTAGAAAATACACACAGTTTTATCAGGGAGACCTGAGTTACCCAGAGAAACCTTTAGAGGCAAAAGGAAAAACAGCCAAAGCAATGGGCTTTGCTTCCTTAAGAGATTTGGCTTGACCTTGATCTCTTGTTTAGAAGGCAAGTATCCCAGAAAGCTCAGAGAAAGAGTTGTTGGAAGCGGGAACAGAATAGAGCTCATCAAGTGAAGGGGCAGGTTGCTATCTAGTTGAAGTGACTGGCCTCCCAGTATTATCCACTTAGAACCAAAGTAGATGGCTAATGTGCTCCCTTGTAGCTCCCTCCTCCTTTGGAGAACAGCTAGGAGTCCATGCTTTTTATTCCACCACAGCTATAGCCTTGGGACTAAAGGAAACAGTTTTATGTAACAGTTAGCCTAATAAGAAGTATTACCTTCAGTTCATAGAACTCCCATTACTGATGAACTAAAAGCCAAGATTCTACTAGTTAGATTGGTTGCCTCCTGCATGAGCCCTGACCAGAATCGAGCCCAGGACCCTTTGGTCCACAGGCCAATGCTCTATCCACTGAGCAAAACTGGCTAGGGCCATAATAAACACCATTTGACACTATAACATGATTCTTTTTCAATGCTGAAATGTTAGCTTTGCATGTATAAATAGGGGAATATCATTCCCACCAATCCCATAACATTCCTGACATATATGGAAGATTTTAAAAAGTATAAAACTGCAATTTTGTGTCACTTGTGACTTATTTCTGGGCCTTTGCTGACCTTGCTAGATAGAGCCAGAAGACTTTATTGAAAAGCTCAGAGAGAAACAACCAGTGATACAAATTCAGTGATAATTAATAGAACTGTTTCTATAGAGTACATTAATCAATCTCAACAAATCATCATTGAAATCTATTTAATGAACATTTCTTACATTCAAGGCATAGTGCTAAATGCTGTGAGAAAGAGTCTCAAACCCACCCTGCCCTCAAGAAAGTTATAATCTGATAGATTTTAGTCCATTCACCTTAGCCTACTATTGGGCAGACACAGGAGTTCTGTCAGCATTGTTTCAGTCCTTACTTTCTAAGAGGTCCCCTTACCCCCCACTCTCCACTAGAAAATACACACAGTTTTATCAGGGAGACCTGAGTTACCCAGAGAAACCTTTAGAGGCAAAAGGAAAAACAGCCAAAGCAATGGGCTTTGCTTCCTTAAGAGATTTGGCTTGACCTTGATCTCTTGTTTAGAAGGCAAGTATCCCAGAAAGCTCAGAGAAAGAGTTGTTGGAAGCGGGAACAGAATAGAGCTCATCAAGTGAAGGGGCAGGTTGCTATCTAGTTGAAGTGACTGGCCTCCCAGTATTATCCACTTAGAACCAAAGTAGATGGCTAATGTGCTCCCTTGTAGCTCCCTCCTCCTTTGGAGAACAGCTAGGAGTCCATGCTTTTTATTCCACCACAGCTATAGCCTTGGGACTAAAGGAAACAGTTTTATGTAACAGTTAGCCTAATAAGAAGTATTACCTTCAGTTCATAGAACTCCCATTACTGATGAACTAAAAGCCAAGATTCTACTAGTTACCAACAGTCCTCTCTCCTCATTCTCTTCTACCAGCCAAAGGTAATCCTCACCTTCGTGGGATTTTCTGGTATAGCTTTTGCTTTTTCTCCATGTTCATAGATAGAAAAAGTTATCTACTCCCTGCTAGTGTCATTTTTTATTCAAGCTTATAAATAGTTTGTATGAATGCTATTTTCAGATATGATAAGATAGATATTCCCTTATGCCCCATCTCATATCTAATGTCTTTTTCCCCTTTAGGGTTCCTTCTTGCATATTTCATAAAAGCATACGTTTACACAAAAATCAAAATAAATGCAAATGTCAGGAAAAAAAACTGTCACTCTAAAACATCATATTTAAAGAGTCACATTTTAATTTTAAAAACTCAGTATAGTTAATCAAATTCAATGGATAATAATCTCTCTTTTCCATATTCTGTGTGAATCTTGGCACAGTGCCTAGTATATAGCGGATGATCGATAATATTTGTTGAGCCCAGCTAGCATGGCTCAGTGGTTGAGCATCAAACTATGAACCAGGAGGTCACAGTTTGATTCCCAGTCAGGGCATATGCTTGGGTTGCAGACTCCATCCCCAGTGTGGGGCTTGCAGGAGGCAGATGATAAGTGATTCTCATCATTGATGTTTCTCTCTCTCTCTCTCTCTCTCTTTCTCTCCTCTCTCTCTCTCCCTCCCTCCCTCTCTGAAATCAATAAAATATGTTTTTTAACTCATAATATTTGTTGAAAAATGAACAGTTCTATATTTCTTAGTAAAAATTTTTTTCAAATATTTGTATTATAGAAAATTTCAAACTTATTTTAAAAGGTAGACAGAGTTGCCCAGCCAGGTGTCTCAGTGGTTGTAGCATTGTCCCATACACCAAAATGTTTTGGGTTCTATCCCCGGTTGGGGCTGTACACAGGCAACCAATCAACCAATTGATGTTACTCTTTCATCTCTCTCTCTCTCTCTCTCTCTCTCTCTCTCTCTCTCTCTTTCTATAAAACATACCCTCTGGTGAGGATTAGTTTAAAAAAAAAGTAGAGTAATAATAAGAACTTCCATGTATTTAATAAGTATGGATTCTTCTATTTTCTATCTTATTCCTGCTTTAAGTTAAAATAAATCCAGAATGCCATGTCATGTCATAAAATGAATTTTTAAGGATTAAAAGCATGAAGATGCAAAGTGGAGACAATGGCAACAAAATTTGAGAAGACTTTTAGCTGGAAAAGTAAGAGTGATAAAAAAGTAGTAGACTAACAAAACGTACTCTTCAGGCAGCAATGAGTCAAAATCAATCACCAAACCCATATATACTTTAAGGTTGCCAAAAGACTCTAACTAGACATAACTAGTCACCAAAAGACTCTTAACTAGTTGCTCTTGAAGTGAAGTGAGGAAAGAGGGAAATACTATAGGGAGGATTCTCTGCAAATCTGTTTATAAAGCAATCAGATCCCCAGATTTCTTTCAAAACTCCATGCAGTCAGGCAAACAAACGCCTCCCTCTTATCTAGGTAAAATACTGCAAGCTTATTCTCTGCAGGTAGTGAACCAGGAGACCTCTGAGGGGTCAGGAGATTAAATGAATATTTGTATATTGGATGCTGAGGAACCCAGATATCTTTATCAACTTGACTCCCAGATTTTGGCAGCCAGATTTTCAACTTCCAAGGAGGAGGTTAGGAGATCCTTCCATGTGGAATCTGATCAACCCAAAGGAAAGACCTGAAGGTAGTGACATTGGAGTTTCCCCAATTATGAGCTCAAACAAATCACTCTACAGGTAAGTTTATGGCTAACCAAACCTCATTTTGTTGCCCTATTCTTAAGTGTGGAGCCGACAGCCAGGATTATCAGACATTTGAAGGAAACCACTATCATGTAAGACATTTAGAATTGAAGACAGAAAAGTGTAAATGGGGGGGGGGGGGGGGGGGGGGGGGGGGGAAAAAACAAGAAGAGAAAGGTAAGGAAATTTCCTAGAAAGGAGGACAAAAAGTCAGAGAATCAATGAAATAATCTAAGAAAAACTCCCCAAACTGAAGTACATGAGTTACCAAATTAAATGTGTTCACCAAGAGCTCACCACATCAGATAAAAATAGAGCTATACCAAACCATGTGACCAGGAATTGTGAGTATACTGCAGACAAAGGGAAGATCTTTAAGCTTCCAGAGAGAACACAAAACAGGACAAAAGCAAAGGATTAAAAACAACGGCATCTATTGTTCCACAACACTGGAAACTAGAGGGCAACAGAGCAAGACCTTTAAACATTATGGAAAAAAAAATACTTGCTAAGTGGATTAATTAATTGGAAGTATTTTGAAAATAACTCTATATATCATTTTAAAAACCAAATAGTACTTGTATTTAGTTTTGATCAATGTGAGTTAGGAATACAGAAATACACCCATGTCCCAAATAGAACACACAGTGGCATCACCTGCAAATACACATACAGTTTTTGCTTTCTATTTTCTCAGCATCTCTAAAGGGCATTTTAAAATTATTAGTGGCTTCTGGATTTTGGTGAGCAAATAATCCTTTTATTTAATGCATTCTCTTTTGAACATAGACAAATTCAATATACACATTTCTTATAGTCAGATCTCATTTATTCACTACAATGAGAAAAACATTTCAAACAGCATATACCATTTTAGAGCATATCTTAGCCAAGTAGTTGAAGAGAAAGGTGCCTAGAAACTAGGACAACTAATAGAACTGTCTTGGAAAAGCTGACAAACACTAGACTGCTCCACCCACATACCCAGCCATTGTTTGCAAACTGATGTGGAATACCAACAGAAACTGAAGACATCCCACCGAAATGTAAGCTCCATGGGGGCAAAAACCTGCAAAAGAATGGTAGTGGACATTTGTCATAGTCATGAATGTCCACCATCTCCTTTTTTTAAAATACATTTTTTTTTTTACTTCAGAGAGGGAGAGGGAGAGAGATAGAAACAGCAGAGATGAGAAAGAATCATTGATCGGCTGCCTACAGGGATCGAGCCCACAACCTGGCATGTGCTCTTAACTGGAATCGAACCCGGAACCCTTCAGTCCGCAGGGTGACACTCTATCCACAGAGCCAAACCAGCTAGGGCTGTCTACCATTTCTTAAACAGTCTTTCTGTATTAAAGGACACTACCATGATAGGACTCTTGCCTCCCTAACATGTAAGTCATACGAGAATCAGCTAACGAATGCATACTAGTAAATAAGTGGAACAACAAATCAATCTCTCTCTCTTCTTTCCTCCCTCTCTCTAAAATCAATAAATAAACTTAAAAAACAACAACAACAAGATGGAGCAATGCTGAAAGAAATAAAGTGAGAATAAATTAAATGTTTTTAAATAGTTGCCAAAAGCAAAAGTTATTACTCGCGAAAAGTCTAGAAAAAGGGCCTAGGTCAGTGATGGCGAACCTATGACACGCATGTCAGAGGTGACACGCGAACTCACTTTTTTGGTTGATTTTTCTTTGTTAAATGGCATTTAAATATATAAAATAAATATCAAAAATATAAGTCTTTGTTTTACTATGGTTGCAAATATCAAAAAATTTCTATATGTGACACGGTACCAGAGTTAAGTTAGGGTTTTTCAAAATGCTGACACGCCGAGCTCAAAAGGTTCGCCATCACTGGCCTAGGTTAATACCAAGTTCAGCTCTCACCATGTATCATATCTTTTTGCACTAGTCATTGGTATCTTCAGCAAATTTAGTCTATTGTAGTAAATTTATTGTTTATCTTAACACTTCCCAAAAAATCAGGAGAATACATAATCAATATCCTCAAGCTTTTAGGTGCATATGCCATTTTCTCTCAACTAGGAACTCTTTTGGGGTAAAAAATGTATTTCCCTTTTCTTACTGATGACTGCATCTTCTCTCTAACCCCAATAATCCCTCAGTAATTGTTTATTAATTGTGAGAAATTGTATTTTCAGTATAAGTTGCCTGTCTTGAATTCATTCCCTGGGTGATTTGATAAAAATGAATTGATTGAGCTGGATTGGATGATTTAGATTGCATTTAATTATCCACACTTTCCTTTGAGAGGAGTTAGGAAACAATTGTTCTCACGTACTGCAGAAATATTTTATTTTGGGACCATCTGTTGAATTCCTAATTTCACTGAAACAGCATTTTTATGTAATTGCAGATTACATTTGGTGATTGGCACATTCTTCTCTAAATCCAAAATAACTTACTATAATTTTTCTTGTTTCATTTGCATTATAGCCTACAGTGTTTAAAAAAAATTGTTTTTAAGCTTTAAACATATTACCTTCAGCTTTCAAACTATATTCAGTAGCATGATAAAAGGATGCCATTGAATATTTTAAACATCTTTTACTTCCTCTGGAATTGGGAATGAAACCTGAGGAAAATACTAGATGGGACTGGCTCATTGTTTCCTAGTCTTTGGCTACCCTCCTCCGCTCTATTTCTAATGGTCTGATGGTATTCCATCTTGATTTTACTCCAACTTTAATAAAGTATGCTTGATGGGATTAAAACTGGCAAAGATATATACTTTGCTTTCTAAATCTCAGAGCTTACATTTAGTCTTTAGATGTGACCTAAACTAGGATTAAAGTGAAAATGAAAGCATTAATAAACACCTAGAATATACTTCCATTTCCTTCTGTAGCGCTTTTATTTGAACAAGCGATTTAGTGCTTTATTTCTCTTTTAGCCCAATACTGCAGTTTTCTTAGAAATGCAGTTTCATTACATTCATTTGTTGAATCAAAGTGTTCTGATTTGTTTTTTGATGAGCTCTGCAAGAACAGAAGCACTAATCTATAAGAAAAAAAAACTCTCTAACTTGGCTCTCCCAAAGTGCTCCTGTATTGACTTGTGTGACTGTCAGTCACACTTGAGTGGAGCCCACAATGCTAATGAGATCAAAATCATAGACTTAAACCCAAAGGATCTGTTAACTTCTCTCAGAGAAGCAGGGGTCTCTTCGCTGCAGATCAGTCTTCTATTCCTGACTATCTCAAAAAGTACTGGTCCCAGAAGGACAGGACACAAGAATGCCACTGGCCCATCAGTAACATCAAGTAGGTGTTGCTTTTTGCTCCACCTAAGAAATGAACTGATTCAGAGATAGGTACACATAGAGAACTTATAGAAAGGAACTATTTGAAACATTACAGTGATTGGGTAATGGGTAAGAAAGTGGGAAAAGGGGTGGACATATGCTCAAGTGGAAACTAATTTTCTGCATTTATGTTACAGACTTGAAATTGAGAGCATACGCTAACACAATTTTAAAACATAATTCTTTTATAGAAATGTTCAAACACCTACAAAAGTAGTAAAAATAGTATGCTGAATGTCCTTAAACCTGCCACCCAGCTTCAACAATTATTCAAGCATTCCTATCTCCAGATTAATTTGAACCGAACATCAAATCATTTCATTCACAAATAGTTCAGCAATTATATCTAAAAGATAGGATGCATCTAAAAAATATAATGAAAACATCATTATCACATCTACAGTGTTTATAAAATGCCATTTCATCATCAAATATTCACAAAGTAAATATAGATGGATACTGTAACTAAAGCTGCCATGACCATGAGAATGCAGATATCTCTTCAAGATAGTTATTTCACATCAAATTTCCTCCAATTGCTTTACAAATGGTTTTTGTTACAGTTAATATGTTTAAACTAGAGATCCGGTGCACAAAATTCATGCACTGGGGGTAGGGGGGTCCCTCAGCCCAGCCTGTGCCCTCTCACAGTCCAGAACGCCTTGGGGGATGTCCAGGACCCCTCCCTCCTTACCGCCCACCTGCTCACTGCTCCTTAGCAGAGGCAGGAGAGGCTCTTACCACCACTGCTGCACTTGCCAGCCATGAGCCCAGCTTCCTATGGGAGCGCACTTACCACCAGGGGGCAGATCCTGCATTGAGAGTCTGCCCCTGGTGGTCAGTGCGCATCATAGTCATCATAGTGACCGGTCATTCTAGTCGTACCATCGTAAAGGTCGCTTAGGCTTTTATTATATAGATTGGTATCCAAATAAGATCCACACAGTGAATTGTTTGATAAGTGTTAAGCCTGTTCATCTATAGCTTCCCGCTCTTTCTCTTTCAATTGGTTTGTTAAAGCAAAGTTGTGTTCTTTGTCCTGTAGGATTTTCCATAATTGGTTTTTCTGTTTGTATCTCTACTGGTGTCATTTAATATGGTCCTTTATCACCGGTATTTTCTGTAAATTATTATTTAGATTTATAGCTTTGATCAAATTCCAGTTGGAATTTTTGTTTTTAATCCTCATCCAAGGACATGCTTAGAGAGAGGGGAGGAAAGAGAGAGAGAGAGAGAGAGATAGAGAGAGAGAGAGAGAGAGAGAGAGAGAGAGAGATTGATGTGAGAGAGAAACATCTATCAGTCGCCTTCCCTACCTGCCCCAATTGGGGATCAAACCCTAGGTCCATGTATGTGCCCTGATGGGGAATCAAACTGGCAACCTTTTGGAGCACAGGATGAGGCTCAACCAACTGTGCCACTCCAGCTGGGTTAGTATGATTTTTAGCAAGTATATTTCATATGTGATGTTACATACAGGAGGCAAGTATTGTCTGCTTATCTCTCTTTTTGTGAAGTTAGTCATAGATCATTTCCTAGTTGCATTATTTCATTGGAGATTAGAATGTAATGACATTATATTATTTCTATATCTATTATTAGCTGAAAATCTCTGTAAAGAGAAACTTCCTCCCATCAACCATTTGGTTACCCTGAGATAGTATGTGTATATGAGAAGTAAGATAAATACTTGATTCATTTTCTTTATTCTATTATTTCTATAGCTATTATTAGCTGAAAATCTCTGTAAAGAGATTTTCCTCCCATCAACTATTTGGTTACCCTGAGATAGTATGTGTATGTGAGAAGTAAGATAAATACTTGATTCATTTTCTTTATTTACCAGTTTTCAGTAAAATGAGTCCATTTCTTTGCATTTTCCAAGGGTATCAATAGAATTTTTGTTTGAGAGTATCAATCTGAGCTAGTAGATTTAAATGTATATATAATATGCTTCATTCCATTACAGTTATTCTTATTCATACTCAAAGAGGATTGATAAATGGAAGCATCTTCAAGTTAGTTTCTGGGTCCCTTTTGACTTGACCCAGAAGTCTTTGATACTTATCTTCTGATATGACAAGATGTTCCAGGATCATCTTGTAATTTCCTGCTTCAATTGTAGAATCAGCCATTTCTCCAAGGACACCTGGAAAAAAATATTTTGTAATGCTTGCATCTTATGCATATGCCATTATTTATTTAACCAGTTCACTATTGAGGAGGAAGAGGCTTCAGATAGTTTCTAACTATTCCCTATTATGAATTAAGTACTTAGCTATGTATAGAAATAGCATGTATAAGTGACTTGAAGATGTACTTATAAATGTTTATTTTCCCCCTATTATTTAATTTTAAAGAAAGGCTAGTCAATTGGCCCATTTATGGCCTGGCCCTAAACCAGGGTACATCATTCAGCTATTACAGACATTGGCCTCTAGGGTGGAGCTTGCATACAATTAATTAAAAGGTGGCAATAAACATAACATAAAACTTGTGGTGGAGGGAGACTCTGTATGTTTAACATACTCTGTATGTTACCAACACTCATCAGCCCCTCAGGATATTTTATTTGTTGGAACTGCCATCCTGCTCATAGTCCTTGGACATTTCATCATGAGCCAAGAGATAAGATAAGGCTTGGGAGGAGTATGACAAATGGAAGATTTTTGTTGATAAACTATATTGGAGGTGGCTCACTGATAACTGCAAAAGTTATAAATCACAATTTCCCAACCAACCAAAATTCCCTGTTTGGCTGATTGGAAATATTTGGACTGCCTAAAGTGCTAAGCGAACTAAGCTTTCTTTCAAATAAATGCAATTGGCATACATTTTTGAGTATTAAAATTTTTCTTTAATTTTTGAATGTCATGCATCTACTTCCAATGGATATATCCTACACTCTGAAAGCTGTTTTTCTAAAACTCCTGAGCATAGACAGCAACCCCTTTCTTTAGGAAGAAAATGAAATTATAATAGAAGTTTCCAGAGGGAAGTCAACAGTGATTGTCACCACTTATTTCCTTTATATATATAGTACTTAGTTTATGTAGTCAGGTTCTGTGGGATAACGTTGTTATTGGTCAAAACTCATTAAATGAATTTAGTTGCAATTCAGAGGTATACTGAAAATTAACTTTTATCCTACAGAACAGTTAACATTCAGGGTCAACAGAACATTCACTTTTCATATTATAGGGGACCCTCAAGCATTAAATGCTTACACCGAATACAGAGAGGGCTTGGAACTGTAGAGTTTGTATATTCTGATATCATGATGCTTATAGTTTACCATGCCAAAAGAGAAAAGTGATATAAATGCTTTCCTATAGGCAGTTATGTTAATTTCCCTTTCTTTTTGTTCATTTATGTTCGTTGCTAGGAGAGAGTTTTGTGGATGAACATGATTGCCAGATAATACTGTTTACCCAGGTTAATTTGAATTTTAGACACACAAGGAATAATTTTTATTATAAGTATGTCCTAAATATTTCATGGAACATATTTATTCTAAAATATGATTTGTTCACATTTAATTGGGGGTCCTGCATTGTATCTGGCAATCCTATGGATGAATAAAGCCTAATAACAACTGACTTCTGAAAATTAAAAAGAACTGTGTGGCCCTGAGTGCTTGCTCAGTGGTTAGAGCATCTGCATGTGAATTCACGAAAAAAGAACTGCATGATGTATAATGTAGAGCAACACTTCTAAATGTACTAGGGATATGTACAAGTCACCTCACCTACTGGTTAGAAAGAGATCCTGATTCTGCAGATCAGGTATTGGACCTGAGATTCTCTGTTTCTAACAAGTTTCTGCTTGATGTTGATGCTGCTACTCCGTGAACCACTGTTTGTGCAAGGCTGTAATGAACATCTTTTTTTGTTGGTTGTTTTTGTTGTTGTTTGATGACCTAGTCTCTGAGCTTAGAGAACTCACTGATATGTGAGTCTTGGAAGAAAGTAAAACCTGAATCCCATTATCTAGAATCTAGAGCAGTGGTTCTCAACCTTCCTAATGCCGCGACCCTTTAATACAGTTCCTCCCTACACACCAAAGGGTCTCGAGTTTGATTCCTGGTCAAGTTTTGATCTCCCCCACTCCCCTGCTGGTCAAGGGCACGAGTGGGAGGCAGGCAACCAACTTATGTGTATCTCTCACACCTCTCTCTCTCTCTCCCTCCC
>NW_005359149.1:1104175-1114249 GCF_000412655.1 Myotis brandtii
AAGGCAGTGGTTCTCAACCTTCCTAATGCCTCGAGCCTTTAATACAGTTCCTCATGTTGTGGTGACCCCCAACCATAAACTTATTTTTGTTGCTACTTCATAACTGTAATTTTGCTACTGTTATGAATCGTAATGTAAATATCTGATATGCAGGATGTATTTTCATTGTTACAAATTGAACATAATTAAAGCATAGTGATTAATCACAAAAACAATATGTAATTATATATGTGTTTTCCGATGGTCTTAGGCGACCCCTGTGAAAGGGTTGTTTGACTCCCAAAGGGGTCGCGACCCACAGGTTGAGAACCGCTGATCTAGATACTGATAGAAGTTGTAAAACATCTTACCATCCTCCCTTGGTCCTCCTCCCTTGCAGCCCGGATTCAGAAGCATGACCTGCTCTGATGAACCAGAAGTACCTGTAAGGCTTTGAGCAGAGAACTAATAACACAAAGCAGCAAGGGTAGCTAGCAGTCAGTTCTCTCTCTTGCAACAGTGCAGTTGTGGCCAAATTAAGTTCCCAGCACAGTGCTGGTGGTGGAGGAAGGGAGCAGAGTCAGTAATAGTCTTCTCACAGGGGCTGTTTCTACAGCATAATTTGGGGCATTGTTTTTTGGCTAACCAGCTCTGAGTTTGGGTCTCTCAACCCTCATAACGATTCTGTGAGCTTCCCACTTCCTTTGCTACTAAATCAGTCAAAATTCATTTTTGTTGTTTGAAACTAAAAACCCTGCAGAAGCCAGAGGATCTGCCAGAAGCTAGTTGGCTTGAACAGCCTGTCAACTGGCAGTATGTGGATGGGATGCCACCTCAGTCATCACTCAGAATGATCTCCACCTCACTGGGTGAGGACGGTTCTGAGAACTGCAAACTCTAATTGGTGGGAGGGTATCTATTTCCTGGCACACATCTCTGTGCCTCCTCTGGCTATGAGGTTTCTGTTAATAAATAGTCTTGGCTTAATAGGGCTAGATTTATATGCTAACCCTGTCATTAACTATTTATGTGACTTTGTACAAATCACTTAGCCTCTCTGAGCTCCATTTCCTTGGCTGTTAAAGGGGTGAAGACTACATGTTTATTATTATACTAGAGGCCTGGTGCATGAAATTCATACACTCCGTGGGGGGGGGGGGGTCCCTCAGCCCGGCCTGCGCCCTCTCGCAGTCCGGGAGCCATCAGTTGGACATCGTTAGTGCTGCCGTGGAGGCTGGAGAGGCTCCCACCACCACCGCTGTGCTCACCAGCTGTGAGCCTGGCTTTTGGCTGAGCGGTGCTCCCCCTGTGGGAGCACACTGACCACCAGCAGGGGGCTGCTGTGTTGAGTGTCTGCCCCCCTGGTGGTCAGTGCATGTCATAGAGATTGGTCGTTCCGCCATTCAGTCAACTTGCATATTAGCCTTTTATGCCTGCAGGATTGGGCCAAAACCGGCTCTCCGACATCCCCCAAGAGGGCGCAGGCCAGGCTGAGGGACCCCACTGGTGCACAATCAGGGTCGGGGAGGAATACAGGAGGTTGGCCAGCTGGGGAAGGACTCTGGTGGTCAGTGCATGTCATAGAGATTGGTCGTTCCGCCATTCAGTCAACTTGCATATTAGCCTTTTATGCCTGCAGGATTGGGCCAAAACCGGCTCTCCGACATCCCCCAAGAGGGCGCAGGCCAGGCTGAGGGACCCCACTGGTGCACAATCAGGGTCGGGGAGGAATACAGGAGGTTGGCCAGCTGGGGAAGGACTACGGGTGGGCTCCAGGGCATTTCTGGCCAGTCTTGCTCAGTCCCAATCAGCCAGACCCCAGCAGCAAGCTAACGTACCAGTCAGAGCATCTGCCCCCTGGTGGTCGGTGCACATCATAGCAATTGGTCGACTGGTTGACTGTCTGCCCCTGGTGGTCAGTGCATGTCATAGTGAGCAGTTGAGTGGCCTTAGCATATTACACTTTGATTGATTGAACAGACGACCAGACAACCGGACACTTAGCATATTAGGCTTTTATTACATAGGATTGTTCACATTATATCATAATTATCTGTTTTTATAATTTTATTAGTATGTAATTTACATATTATAAAATTCAACCATTTCAAGTGTACAATTCAATGATTTTTAGTAAATTTATAGAGTTGTACAGCCATCAACATAATCCAGTTTTTAAAACATTTCTATCATCCCAATAGACTCCTTCATGACTATTTATAGTTAATCCCTATTCCCATCCCTGGCCCAGGCAACCACCAATCTACTTTCTATCACTATAAATCTGCCTTTTCTGGATATTTCACATATATAAATAGAGTCACACTCATAATTATTTGTTACACTAGTTTTTTGGTGCTATATAGTGAGTTTCCAAAAGGCTTATATCTAATCAAACTTTTTATCTACTATGTATAGCACAGTGCTTTGTAGATAGTAAGTACTCAAGATAATAAAATAAAAAGAACACTGATACGTATCTTATGAAGTTGTTGTGAAGATTAAATGAATCCAGTAGACTCTTGCTTCTCAAAGTGTGGTCCATAGACCAACAGCATCAGCATCACCCAGGAGCTGGCTAAAAATGTAGTCTTGGACCCCATCTCAGGCTTAGAACTTGCATTTTTATAAGATCTCAAGTGATTAATATTCTCATGTAAATTTGAGAAACACTGCTCTAGATTGTAAATTCCATGAGGGCAGAGATTATATGTGGCATGTAATAGGCACTCAATACTATTTGTTCCATGAATAAATGAACAGTGATATATATGAAAGCATTTTGTAAACTGTTTAAGTCCTATACATATAGGATTGCCAAAGAACAGAGTGTGGATTTTTGGCTTAATTAAAGCTGTTACAGAAACAGTTTGGACTAACATTTTATAATGCCAATTTATATACTGAAGCAAGAAGAGTTAGAGATAAATATATTTTACATTTGAATGATAATCCCATAAGGAAACCCAGATTTTAGATTAAAACAATATTAGTCCCTTAACTGAAATGGACTTTATAGTGAGTTAATTAGCATGACAGTTAATTATAGAACTTCTTACATCTAAGAAAATTGCAATTCCATTTTTTATGAGATAATACCTTGATTAAAAGCTAAGAAGCCAATGTCAGACTTAAAGAGACAGGATTGGTAGATGTTGTATAGTCAGTATCAACCACTAACAAGAAAAACCCATCTAGTTTCCCTCTTATAGTCTGGATCAAAATGCTTTAATTTATTCATTTAATTGTTCTTCAGATCATCAAACATTTATCAAAATTGTCACTATTTGACAAGTGCTGTGCCAGAGATTTCTGATGGATTGCTAGGTACGATATTCTTAAGGAGTTGCATATCATTACAATGATGATAGCTTTTTAACTACATAGGCTAACAAAAGACTTTTTATGGGTTCATGAATTTTAAATTCTTAAAATTTTATGAATATTAAACCACATTATATATTGAACAAAGTTATTGGAAGGGTTAAATTATATTTTCCTGCTAAATTCAGGCTATCTGGTTAATACTTACAGAATATGAATTGTTTTTATTTAGGGTTCCTCTAAGGAATATAACAGGAATGTCTTGGTTATTTTCCATTTGCCCCTCTAGATCTATTTTCCATCCTATCTGTCTTGCTGAATACTGTACCATCAAACCCTCTAGCTTCCGGTTGGATTTGGCCAAAGGGAAGTACCAACACAAGTTTAGAGAGTGGGAGAAAAAGAGGACAAGTGTTTATTTCCACTCCTCTGGTGGGCCACATTTTGGCAGTGGCTGCATTTCTGTATTTATAGCCACATCCTTGGTCAGGCATCCCCTTTCAAACTACAACTCTTATAGGGCTCCTTCCTCTGCTCCTCAGGCTTAAGGCTTCCAATTGTACCAGTCCTTACCTGCTTTACCTTTGCTTGTTGGTTCCCTTAGCCCTTCCCATACCTCTATAAATCATCCTTTATTAAGTCCTTTTTACCCTCTTGGAGTGTGCCATCTCTAGCGTTACAAGAAGAGGCCATCAATCAGCTAGTATCTAAGGACTGCCTACTGGGCTGACACTGTCAAGACATATAATACATGATCCTGCTCCTGAGACACTTACAGTCCAGCTAAGGAGATAAAACCAACATATGTGAAGCAATTAGGAAACACTATACATTGGTATCTAATGAGAGACATTTGGGTTTTTGCTACTTAGCAACCATTCACTCTTCTAATAACCATACCCTGGTTTTCCTCTTCTATTACTGTCTGCCAATGTCGTTTAGGTAGCATGGACTACACTCTCAACATGAGTAAATCATGTGAATCGGCTCTGACCTATTGGATTCCTCTGACTGCATGTCCTAATCAGAGCCAATGAAATACAAGGAGATGATTTCTGGCACTTGTAGGAAAGAGGCATGCACTCTTCCACTGAGATTGCTAAGAGTAAGGATTATGTGAACTGGAGCTGCCAGGAGCCACCATATGGAGCCCGAGAATGAAGCCAACACAGAAGACAGAGCCAAGACATGAAGCGGAATAGAATTCTAATGACATTGCTTAAGCCCTTGGATCAACCTATGCCTTGAGCTAAATATATCACTAGTTCTTCAGTTTTGTGAGTCAATAGCAATTCTCTCTCTCTCTCTCTCTCTCTCTCTCTCAAATGTCAGTTTGAGTAGTAGTGTTTTGTATTTTCTCACTTGCAACTAAAATAGCTCTAACAATTCATAAATTGGTAACAGGAGTGAGGATTAGTAAGAGAAAGACATTAAATCAACATCAGTTGATTCAGATGAGGCCCTACCTATACTGAACTAGGGATTCAACAGGGAAGTAGTAGGTTAAACTGGCACCTGTTGTACACCAGGATTCAGAATATGTGCTTACCAAGTATGAAATGTAAAAGGGCCTGCTTTGAAAGGTCAGATATTGGAGTACTTCAGCTACTCAGGACCTTTAGTAAGGTCCTATAAGAAAGACTCAAGTTTAGGATTTATCTAAGGCAGAGAAGGAGAATACTGATTTGTTCTGAATGACCATTTTTGCTTATAGGCAGAAATAAAATATGACAGAAACTTTAATAATCTGGAGCCATTAAGGGTTAGAAAAGCCCTAAGAGACTGTTGAAGCCAATGAAGGCAAGAAAAGGCACCTGGGAGAGCATTATATATGGTAGCTCTGAGGAACCTAACAGGGATGTCCAGGCCTCTCTCAGGCAATTCCTGCCTGCTTAGGAAGGTAATAATTATCTCATTCTGTTCCCTCTAGCACCACTGTGCCCTCCCTCCTTACCCTCCTACTTGCAAAACCAGTAGCTATTGTTTCAAGTTGTTCTCAGGCAGAAACCAAAATGGAGGCCATTAAGCTAGGAGAATATCAAGTCCTAGTACTAAAAGACAAAAAATATACCCATTGGAATCTAGATGCAAAGGCTGCAGCTTAAGATGACCTCGGCTTTGGAGTCCTCCCCCCACCCCCCAATGGATTTGGCCAGATATAAATACACTGGAAGCTTACTAAGAACTAAAGAAAATTGTACTGTGAGAGAAACTCTAAGTCTGGAGAATAAAGGCTAGGTCTTAGTCTTAGCACTAACTGCTATAACAGGTAATGCACAAGTCTGAGTGGCTTAACACAATAGATCAGTGGTTCTCAACCTGTGGGTTGCAACCCCTTTGGGGGTCAAAGGACCCTTTCACAGGGGTCGCCTAAGACCATCGGAAAACACAGATATAATTACATATTGTTTTTGTGATTAATCACTATGCTTTAATTTTGTTCAATTTGTAACAATGAAATTGGGGGTCACCACAACATGAGGAGCTCTATTAAAGGGTCGCGGCATTAGGAAGGTTGAGAACCACTGCAATAGATGTTTATTTTTCACTCAGTACTCCCAGCCTTCTACAAGGTCATTCAGTTACCCAGACTCCTTCCATCTCACGGCGGCTCTCTTATGACTATCCTCCAGGGCCCGAGGGTCAGTTCAGAACAGCCAGAGGAGGAAAGAGACCAGAGAAGCCATAACCTTGTTCTTAACCACATTGGCAAGAAGTGACTCACATCATGTCCCCTTATATTCCAAAGGAGATAATTAGTCATATGACTACCAAGAATAACGAGGAAGCTGGGAAATGAAGTCTCCAGCTGTAAAGCTACTTCCTAGCAACAATTCCACATAACAGAAGAGAATCACATCAATTTGGTAGTAAAAGCTAGTTATCTCTGCCATAACAAGTGGTTTTACAATCCCCACTGTATCAGGAAGCAGAATGCTGAGGAGGTGTAGTCCCTAGAAGGATTGTCCTCCCATGGTCCATTACAGATATGACATGAAAGAACAATGAATGAGAAATTCTCCAAGAATAGAACATATGGCAGCCAGATGGGTTGATCAAAGAACTTTTTCCTCTCTCATGGTGGGAAGCTCTTGCTATTCCTGTCCAGCTAGATATGATATATGCTATGAATTGGAGACCACTGTGAGTTTGCCATTAGTCACTTTTCCAAATATGAGTTTTCATTGCAGTTATTCTCTTCTTTTTCTGTCATTATATTTTAAGTATTTTGTAGCTAATTTTGTCATGTAGTCTTAGGTTACTACACTATGAAGAACTATATTGCTGCATGATAAAGAAACATTTATTACCCTACTATCCTGGACTTGGAGTTATCTGCAGTAACTAGATGAAACTTTGGATCATCTCTCTCTGGGGAGGAAGTGAGTACAAAATATTTTTGCATTGAGTAGGCATACATTTGATATTTTTATAGGCATATGTAGAGCCCTGATTGGGTGGCTAGGTTGGTTGGAATGTTGTACCGTGCACCAATAAGTTGTGGGCTTGATCCCCAGTCAGGGCATCTATGGGAGGCAACCCGTTGATGTTTTCTTTCACATGGAAGTTCCTTTTTCTCCTCTCCTCTCCTCTCCTCTCCTCTCCTCTCCTCTCCACTCTCTCTCTCTCCCTTCTCTTTCTAAAGTCAATACACATATCCTCCAGTAAGGATTTTTTTCCTCCCCTCTCCTCCCTTCTCCTCTCCTCTCCTCTCCTCTCCTCTCCTCTCCTCTCCTCTCTCTCTCTCTCCCTTCTCTTTCTAAAGTCAATACACATATCCTCCAGTAAGGATTTTTTTTTAAGGCATATGTAGAGGAAGAATGTTAGGGTATATCAACAGAAGAACAGGAATGTGTGGTATGTCTGCTGTTTCCATTACCCAGAACACATCCACCATTCCTCTGACAATCATACTCCTATCCTCCCAAGTGGAAACACCTTCTTGTGCCATTCACGTGTTACTGATGGACTCAAGTCCTGGGATGGGCTTGTGAACCAGTCTAGGCCAACCTGAGCATTTCATTCTCTTGGAGACAGTGATTTAGAAAAGGGCACTTGACCTTTGCTGGTAGTGAGGACAGTATGAGCTTAGAGCTGCTGGTTGCTCATTTGTGGAGCTTGAGAACAAAGCCAACAGCAGAGGAAAGAGCTAACATATCAGGGAGAATCTGAATCTTGATGACATAATTTGAACCCTTCAGCAAGCCATATCTAACAAAACTATCTTGAACTTTCCAGTATGTGAGCCAATAAATTCCTTTCTCTGTTTAAACTGATTTAAATTGGATTTTATGTCACTAGCAACCACGGTTCCTTACTGAATCAATACTGAGTTGTGTAAGGGTAAATCCATAAACATATACATATGGGAATAAATGAACATGAATATACTGGTGAGACAGACCTACCTAAAACTGAAAGAGTAAACTGAAGAATGGTCCATAGGGTAAGAGGGAACTAGATTGGGACAAGAGCTTGAAAATCCATCAGAAGAACTTAAATTAAATAGTCATGAAACTAGCAAAGCAAGAAGAGATGTGCTAAAGGTAAAGATTTAGAATGATTGTTCTGGCAGGTTAGATTGGAGTAGAGAGAGAAGGAAGTCAGAAAGACCATAGAGAGACTGTTGAACTAGCCGTGGCTGGCAGCATTCAAGAGCTTAGATAGAGAACATGAAATAGAGACCAAGGAAGGGATTTGATAAGAGTCCATTTATAAAGGATAAATCAAAGGTCTGATGACTGGTTGGAAAAAAGAATAAAGAGATGGAATGAGTCAACAATGACATATGAGCATCCAAGCTTTGGTGGCAGGGAAAGCAGTAGTATCAGCAAGAAAGAAAGGAGATGATTTTGGAGACAGTAAGATTGGTTTTGGACTTGTTGATATTGAGGAGATGGCAGGACATCTGATTAGAAATATTGATTATGTACTTGAAGATGTGAGTATGCAACTTGGGACAAAGGTGACATTAAAGACAAGGCTCTGCACAAAAGAAGCATGAAGCAACAGTTGTAAATGAGTACCAGAGGGTGAGAGAAAAGCAGAAAGTAATAATTAATGTTACAGACCAGGAGGAAAAGTGGCATCCAAAGTGGAGTGGATCTAGTGCTTAGTGGGGACACAGAAAGAGAGCCAGGACCCTTTAGTGCATAAAAAGCTTAGAGAAAACCTTCAAGTGATGTTAAAAGCAATGCTAAGCCCATACATGCCATGGTCTATATGGCACTGGGCGGATCGGCCCATCTCCAACTGTTCTTCTTGTTCATTGCACAGCATTTGCATTGGCCTCCCTGCTTTCTACTAATTCAAACTCATCGCTCTTTGGCCTCAGTGCCTTTGCACTTTCTCTTGTCTCTGCCTGGAAAGTTCTTCCCCCAGACATTTGTTGGGCTTTCTCAGACAAGTGTTTAAACCTAACTTTATCAAAGAGACCTTTCTAGATCAACTTACCTAAAATATAAAATGACACACTGCTCCCAACTGCATCTTTATCTGTCCGTCTTACTCTGCTTTGTCTTCACAGCACTTATCCCTACACAACATACTATTGTAGATCTATCTGTTTGTAAATGTAGTGTCTGTCTCCCCCACTGGAGGACCTGTGCTGAGATCCCAGGGGTACAAGGACTTGTATTATTTATGGATGTATCCATGGTAAGTACAACAGAGACTGGCACAGAGAAAGCTCCCATAAAATCTTGTTTGATGGTGAATGAACGAGTGAAATGCAGTAAATGAGATGAGAAAAAAATTACAAGAGTTAGTCACTTACATTCCTAGAACATTCCTATCATTTCAGCCAAAGAAAACCTCTGCTTAAGGCTCCCACTTCTGCTCCATGTCCCAAGATAAAGGGAATTTAGGAATTTGGGAAAGTTGGCTACTGCTAAAGCAAGGCCTTGGATGATTCTGGTAGGAGTGCTGTTTTCTCCTGAGTTAACCCATTTAGAAAAGATCTCCAATCCTGGATTTGACAGGGTGTTTTTTTCCCCCCTCCACCCAGCTCCAAGTAGAGCTCTGAGAGAAAAAGGAAGTGGTGGTGTTAGGCAGGGCAAGAGTCTCAAGGTCTGGTCCATTCTTACTAAATGCTATTCTTGCTAAATGTTAAAACGTAGCGCAGTATTTGGCAGACCAGCTGCAAATAGAATGAGCTTAACAGGAACTCAACCCTATAAATATAGCCGATTTGCATAGAACAAATCAACGTGAAACTGACCAAATAGTGTATATAAGCAACGACTAAGCCTCCCTTCCCAGAGGCAGCGCTTTGGATGTGAATCCCTTGTCTCCTTTACTTGCTGCAAGTAAAGGAAACTACCGTGTGACAACCGCTTCTCATGGACAGAGCACAGCAAGCTGCGAGCCCCCTGGGGTCAGTAACAGTGCTGGCTGCAAGACGCAAAGGTTCCCACGTGTTTCTCTTCCTGTGAATCAGCAAACAGGTGAATTTCGGAATGATGACAACTCGGAGGGGCCAGTGTCACCTGCCAGGCAGAAAAGGGCACCGGGCCATCTCCGTTGCCACCAGCTTTCCGCCGCGGCCTGTGCAGAAACCAGCTCGCCAACGAGTCAGGGGAGAGTGGTCTCTCCCCGTTTCCCTCCCCGACCTCTCCTCTTCCCCCAGCCGCCTCTCCAAGCTGCAGGCTCAGCCTCGGGTTTCCGCTGATCCTGGCGGCTGGGAGCCCGGAATCCAATTACTTTTCCCAAGGGAGCGCTGTGCAGCGAAGGGCGAGCGGGGCTCGGGAAGCCGCAGAGGCCGACCCTCCC
>NW_005359149.1:1115110-1116541 GCF_000412655.1 Myotis brandtii
CGGCTACAGCTGACATCCTGGCGTGAAGGAGAAAGTGCGCTATTGGGCCCTGTTTTCTCCTTTGGATGCATCCTCCTGAGACCCTGCTGACCCTGGGGCCCCTGGCGTCCTGACTGTGACTGACACGCGTCATTAGCAGGCCAGTGAGCGAGAACCAGGGCAATTGCTATCAAACCGATTACATCCAGGGACGTCAGAACAAGGACTGCGAGCCCCAGGGACGTGCTCTGCCAGGGACGCCCTCTGGGGCTGTGGCCAAGTCAGATCCTCTCTTTGTGTCTTCGTTTCTCCAGGGCAAGTAAGAAACCATGCTTACTGCTCCCCAAGTATGTTATACAAATAAACCTAGGGAACCGAGGCAAAGACATGGAAGGTTTTGTTTTCGGGGGGGAAGGTGGTGGTGACTGAAAGGCACTCTGCACAGAAGGTTCTGTAAGGGGAGCCATTTGATCTGGTCACGTAAATGACAGTTAATACACATGCGTTGAAACGAACTCTGTAGGTGCAGGGTGCTCTATGCTCTTCAGAGGACTCATACCTTAGAAAAGCCACTCTAATGCCCGCGTCCTCAGACCTTCTCCCCGGCCTGTGCCAGGCCCCATCCCCGTCTTGGCCATTTTCATTCTCTATTTCTGCTCAAAGGCCACAGAGCACTGCTAGGTATGGATACGGAATGATGCTGTGGTTGGGGCTTCCCACTGGAGCCTAATGGAGCCTAAGCTGTCGCTTGGGGTTCAGACATGTCAGGGTACCAGAAGCCTGTTTAGTGGAGGGACTGACAGGCTTCCTGAGACAGCAGATCCTCCACCAGGAAGGAGCCTAACATTGTGCCCGAGTCAGGAACAAAGACTAAGCCTCCAGGAGGGAGAGGTCCTTTGGTGTTCAGTGTTGTGTCTTTTGGCCCTGAGTCCAGTAGGAGTAGAGAAGGGGGGGAAGATGGAAGGAAGGTATGGGTGAAAGCTGACATACGACCACTCCAAGTAAGACCCCAGAGGCTTGAAATAGTGTACAAGTTGGGGAATTATGATGTGTTCCAACCATAAACTGAAAGAAAGGATGGAAGGAGATGAGGTTGGAGAAAGGGGTCCCAGGCTGTCCTCACATGGAAGTCATTACAAAGCCTCTCTTTCCCACACTCCCTCTTCACTCTCTTTCTCCCTTTCACCAGGTTCACCTATTTGCTTTAAAATAACCCCTCAATTTTTTTTCAATTGCAAATTGAAAAAAATTCAGGCCTTAGGATTTTCACCTTTATCCTGAGAACAATAGGAAGCCATTTGGCAGACTTAATTTAAGTTTATTCTCATTGCTGCATTGAGAATGGTCTGAGAAGGAATGGACAAGAAAGATTTGGACAAAGCAGTCAGGTGGTGATAGGTAAGAGAGATCATGGGGAAATGAAGTGGTGGTAGCAATAAGATAGAAGGAGTA